>NC_092501.1:81138613-81304552 GCF_047511675.1 Marmota flaviventris | reverse complement strand
GATTTACGGCAAAGTTTGGGGTAAGGGATGGCTTTATAGCTAGGTTTAGAGTTATGGTGAGGGTTAGAATTAGGGTTAGGGCTGTGGTTAGGGTCAGGGTTATGATTAAGCCTAGGTTTAGGGCTAGGATTAGGGCTAGGGTTTTGTTTTTAAGATTAACAATAGTATTAGTGCTAGGGCTAATGTCAGGTCCAGAATTATGGTTAATGATAATTTTAGGATTAGGATTATGAGTATGGCTAGTGTAAGGGTTAGATTTTGGGTTAGCATCAGTTTTAGAGCTAGGGGTATTATTAGGGTCAAGTTCTGGGTTAAGGTTTGGGATAGATTAAGGTTTAAAGGTAGGGCTTGAATTAGAATTAGGTTTAGGGTTATGAATATGGTAATAGATAGAGTTAGAAATCAGTTTAGGGCTAGGGTTATGGTTATGATTAGGGCTAGGTTTTGGGTTAAGTTAGTGCTAGCACTAGAGTTATGGCTAATGTAAGTACTAGGGTTATAATTACTGCTAATTTTAGTGTTTTAATGCTAGGTTTAGTGTTAGTTTTAGGTTTACGGTTACGGTGATGTTTAGAGCTTGGGTTAGTGTTATGGTCAGAAGAGGGTCAGCGTTAGTTTTAGGGTTTGGCTTAAATCTCGAATTAGGGCTGGGCTTAGGGCTAGGTGTAGGTTTAGGGCTTAGTTTAATTAAGGGTTAGGGTTAGAGCTTTGTCTCAGTTTGGTTTTAGGGCTAGGTTTATGGTTAGGGCAATTTTTAGGATTAGTGTTAGGGTTAGGGCTAATCTTAGAATTAGGCTTAGGCTTCGGTTTAGGATAAGATTTAGAGTTAGGTTTTTATCTAAGGTCAGTGCTAGGGCTAAGGATACAGCAAGTGTTAGGACTAGGATTTGGGATAGGTTTAGGTTCATGGGTAGGTATAGGATTAGAATGAGTGATAGGGCCAGTGTGAGAGTTAGAGTTATTCTTAGGGCTAGGGTTAGGGTTAGGATTATAGATAGGCCTAAATTACGGCTAGGGTTAGTTTTAGGGCTAGGGTTTTGGCTAGTTATACAATTAGCATCAGGGACAGGGCTAGATTTAGACTTAGGCATCAAGTTAGGCTTATATTTAAAATTAGGTTTCCATCTAGTGTTAAAGCTAGGGCTGAGGATAGGGCAATTGTGATGACAAGGGTTAGGGTTGGAGTTAGGGTTATGTTTAAGGTAAGGGATGTGGGTTTAGCTAGGTTTATGGCTAGGACAAGGGTTAGAATTAGGGTTAGGGCTAGAATTAGGCTTACCGTTATGATTAAGGCTAGGCGTATGGCTAGGATAAGGTTTAGGGTGTGTGTTAGGTTTAGGGATAGTATTAGGACGAGGGCTAATGTCAGGTATAGGGTTATAGTTAGGGCTAGAGTTAGTGTTAGGTTTATGGCTTGGTCCAGTGTAAGGATTAGGTTTAGGATTTAGGTTTATATCTAGGGTTCTTTTTAGGGTCAGGGTCAGGGTTAGGGTTTTGGTTAGGTTAGGTTTTAGGTTTAGGTTAATGAAAAGGTTAGTTTTAGGGTTTTGATTTGGTTTAGTGTAATGGATAGATTAGGGTTAGGCCTAGGGTTAGCTTAAGGGTTAGGGTTATTTTTAGGTTAATGGAGAGCTTTAGACCTAAGGTTAGGGCTAGGCTTATGTATAGGATTAGGGCTAGTTTGAGGTTAGAGTTAGGTTTAAGTTTAGGGTTATAGCTAGGTTTAGGACTCGGATTAAGGATAACTTTTGGGTTAGGTTAGGTCTAGGGTTAAGACTACAACTAATGTATAAAGGAGGGTTATGATTGGCACTAGTTATAGGGTTAGGTTTAGGGCTACGTCTAGTGTTAGGTTGAGGTTTACAGTGATGATAATGTTTAGAGCCAGTGTTAGTGTTATGGTCAGAGTCAGGGTAGGGTTAGTTTTTGCGTCATGGTTAGGACTATAATTAGGGATATGGTTAGGGCTAGGTGTAGGGTTAGGGTTTGGTTTAGGTTTAGGTTTAGGTTTATGGCTATGACTTTTTTTTTGAGAGAGAGAGAGAGAATTTTTTTAATATTTATTTTTCAGTTTTTGACGGACACATCATCTTTGCATATGGTACTGAGGATCAAACCCAGGCCGCATGCATGCCAGGCGAGCACCCTACCGCTTGAGCCATATCCCCCGCACTATGACTTGGTTTTGTTTTAGGGCTAGAGCTAGGGTTAGAGCTAGTTTTAGAGTGAGCGTTAGCATTAGGTCTAGTGTTAGGTTTAGGTTTAGGATTAGGTTTAGGGTTAGATTTAAAGTTAAGATTAGATCTAGGTTTTTGGCCAGGGCTATAAATAGGGCTAGGGCTACACCAAGGGTTAGGGCTAAGATTAGGGTTCTAGTAAGGGATAGAGTTAGAACTATTGTTAGGGTTAGGGTGAGAGTTAGAGTTGGTCTTTGGGCTAGAGTTAGGGTTAGGGATAGGGCTATATTGGGGCTAAGATTAGGGCTAGGGTTAGTGTTAGGGTTAGGCCTAGGGTGTGGGTTAGAAATAAAATTAAGGCTATGTTTAGGGCTAGAATAAGGGCTAGGGTTTGTGTTAGGGTTAGGGCTATGATTAAGGCTAGGGTTAATATCACTTCTAGGGTTAAGGTTAGGAGTAGTTTGGGGGTTAGGTTTATGACTAGGTGTAGTGTAAGGGTTAGGTAGGGTAAGAGTTAGGTTTATAGCTAGGGGAATTATTAGGGTCACGGATCAGTGTTTGGGTGTGGTGTAGGTTTGAGGTTATGTTAGGGCTCAAATTAGCATTAGGGTTAGGGTTAATATAATGATTGGTTTAGGTTTATGGTTCAGGGTAGTTTTAGAGTAATTGATAGGTTTGGGTAAAGCAATAGGGTTTGCGTTAAGCCTAGGGTTAGCATTATGGTAAGGGTTATGTTTAGGGTAATGGATACAGTTAGAGTTAAGGTTAGGGCTAGGGTTATGGTTAGGATTAGGTCTCGTGTTAGGGTTAAGGTGAGGGTTAGAACTAGGATTAGGCTTAGGGTTATGTTCAGCATAAGGGTTAGGTTCTGAGCTACGATTAGGGCTAGGCTGAGAGTTAGGTTCAGGGTTAGTTCTCGGGATAGGATTATACTAAATTTTGGATAAGTTTGGGGTTAGGGTAAGACCTAGGTTTAGTGTTAGGGTCAGAATAAGGGTCTGGGTTAGGGTTATGGTTTGGGATAGTGTTAGAGCTAAAATGATGGCTAGGGTTAGGACTATTAATAGGGTTAGGGTTTTGGTTAGTCAAAGGACTAGGGATAGGTCTAGGGTGACTTTTAGGTTTAAGGTTTCACATAGGATAAGGGATTAATTTAGATCTAGGATTAGGGTTATGGTTAGGGTTAGAGTTAGAGTTAAAGCTGATTTAGGGCTCGGTTTAGGACTAATTTTTGTGTTAGGATTAGGGCTAGGATTAGGGCAATGGCTAATGTAAGAACTAGGGTTACCATTAGGTTTAGTTTTAGGGTTAGGATTAGGGGTAGGTTGAGTGCTAGGGTTAGGTTTAAGGTTAGGGTAATATTTATAGCTATGGTTCTTGTTAGGATATGAGTTAAGGTCAAGGTTAATTTTAGGGTTACCGTTAACAGTCGAATTAGGACTATTGTTAATGTTAGTGTTAGATTTGAGTTTAGGGCAGTATTTAAAGCTAGGGTGAGTTTTAGAATATGAGTCAGTGTTAGGATTAGTTTTAAGGTGAAGCTTAGGACTCAAAGTAGGGCTAGGTTAAGGTCTAGGTGTAGTTTTAGTGTTTGGTTTATGATAAGGTTTATGGTTACGGCTATCATTCAGTTTTGGTTCACTGCTAGGATTAGGGTTAGGGCTACTTTTACGATTATCTTTAGGGTTAGGGCTAGTATTAGAGTTAGTATTAGGCTTAGGTTTAAGGTAAGATTGATAGTTAGGGTTAGGTCTGGGACCAACTTTAGGGCAAGTGTTAGTGCTAGTGTTAGGTTTACTGTAACAGATAGGCATAGAACTAGGGATTGGGCTAGGGCAAGATTTATAGTTAGTCTTAGGGCTAGGGTTAGGATAGGGTTAGAAAGAGAGGTAAATTAGGGCTAGTATTAGGGCAAGTTTTGTTTTTAGCTTAAGCCTAGGATTAGGCTTAGGGTTAGGTTTAAATTTGGGGTAAAGGATGATGACATTATAGCTAGGTTTAAGGGTAGGGTGAAGGTTAGAATTAGGGTTAGGTTTAGGGCTAGTGTTAGGGTTATGATTAAGACTACGTTCAGGGCTAGGATGAGGGCTAGGTGTGTTTTTAGGGTTAGGGCTAGAATTAGGGCTAGGGCTAATTTCAGGTCGAGAATTATGGTTAAAGATAGTTTTAGGATTAGGTTTATGGCTACGTCTAGGGTAAGGGTTAGCTGTTGGGTTATGGTAAAGTTTAGAGCTAGGGGTATTATTAGGGTCAAGGTCTGTGTTAGTGTTTGGGATAGGTTAAGGTTTCAACTTTGGGCTTGAATTAGTTTTACGATTAGGGTTAGGGTAATGATAGTGTTAGGTTTAGGATTCAGTTTAGGTTTAGGGTAATGAAAGGGTTAGGATTCGGAATAGGGTAAGGTTTATGCCTAGGGTTATCATTATGGTTAGGGTTATGGTTATGCTAATGGATAGAGTTAGAGATCAGATTAAGGGTAGAGTAATGGTTACAATTAGGGCTAGTGTTAGGGTTATGTTAGGTTTAAAGCTAGGGTTAGGGCTCTGATTAGGGCTAGGTTTGGGGGTATTTTAGGGCTAGGGTTAGGGTTACAGCTAATATAAGTACTAGGTTTACAATTAGGGCTAGTTTTAGGATTTTACTGCTAGGTTGAATGTTAGGGTTAGGTTTAGTGGTAGGGTGATGTTTTTAGCTAGAAGTGTTAGGGTCAGTGTCAGATTCAGGGTTAGTTTTAGGGTTCGGCTTCCAACTCAAATTAGGGCTAGGGTTAGGTCTAGGAGTATGGTTATTGTTTGGTTCAGGTGAATGTTTAGGGTTAGAGCTATGGCTTGGTTTTGTATTAGGGCTAGGGCTAGGTTTAGGGCTCATTTTAGTATTAGTGTTATATTTGTGCTAGTGTTAGGGTTAGATTTGGACTTTGGGTTAGGGCTAGATTTAGAGTTATGTTTGCCTAAGGTTACTGCTACAAATTAGAATAGGGCAAGGGATAGATTAGGGTTAGAGCTTGGGTTAGGGTTATTGTAAGGGACAGGGTTAGAACAAGGGACAAGGCTAGTGTGAGAGTTAGAGTTAGTCTTAGGGCTAGGGTTAGGGTTAGGTTTAGGGATATGGCTAAATTACGGCTAGGGTTATGTTAGGGCTAGGGTTAGGACTAGTTTTAGGATTAGGCTTAGGCATTGAGTTAAGTTTAGATTTAGAGTTAGGTTTTGATCAATGGATAGTGCTAGGGCTAAGAATAAAACAAGGTATTCCCTTAGGGTTAGGGTTAGATTTAGGGTTTAGTTTAGGGTAAGGATGTTGTTATAGCTATGTTTAGGGCAAGGGCAAAGTTTAGTATTAGAGTTAGAATTAGATTAGGGTTAGGGTTATGATTCAGGCTATGTGGCTATGATGAGTACTAGGATTTTTTTAGGGTTAGGGATAGTATTAGGGCTATGGCTAATGTCAGGTCTAGGGTTACATTTAGGGATAGATTTAATGTTAGGTTTATGGCTTGGTCCAGTGTAATGGTTAAGTTTTTGTTTAGGGTCAGGTTTAGATCTAGGGTCATCTTTAGAATCAGGGTCAGGATTAGGGTTTGTGTTAAGTTAGTGTTTAGGTGCAGGGCTCCAATTAGTGTTATATTTAGGGTTAGGGTAATGACAGGGTTAGGTTTAGGGTTTAGGTTTGGTTTAGTGTAATGTATAGGGTTAGGCATAGGGTTAGTGTTATCATTAGGGTAATGGATAGGGTTAGCCCTAAGGTTACTGCTAGGGTTATGTACAGGATTAGGGCTAGTTTTTGGGTTAGTGTTAAGTTTAAGTTTAGGGCTAAAGCTAGGTTTTGGACTCAGATTAGGGCTAGGGTTAAAGCTACTCCTAATGTATGAAGTACATTTATGATTACAGCTATTTATAGGGTTAATGTTAGGTTCATGTCTAGTGTTAAGGTTAGGTTTACAGTGATGATGATGTTTTGAGCCAGGGTTAGTGTTAGGGTCAGAGTCAGGGTCAGGGTTAGTTTTCAGGTTAGGGTTTGACTATAATTAGGGATAAGGATAGGGCTAGGTGTAGGGTTAGGGTTTGGTTTAGGTTAAGGTTTAAGGTTAGTGCTATGACTCTTTTTTTTTCAGGGCTAGGAGTAGGGTTAGGGCTTGTTTTAAGATTAATCTTACTGTTAGGCCTAGTGTAAGTGTGAGTTTTAGGCTTTTGTTAAGGATTAGGGATAAGAGTAGAGTTATAGCTAGATTTAGTATTAGGGTTAGGGTTAAATTTAGAGTTAGGTTTAGATCTAGGTTTTGAGATAGGGCTAACTATCAGGCTAGGGTATTGCTACTTTTACGGCTAGGTGTATGGTGATGGTAAGGTATAGGTTTAGAACTAGGTATAGAGCTAGTGTGAGAGTTAAAGTTAGTCTTAGGGCTAAGGTTAGGGATAGGAATAGGGCTAATTTATGGATAGGAATAGGGCTAACTTAGGGCTTGAATTAGGGCTAGGGTTTGTATTAATGTTATGCCTAGGGTTAGGGCTAGGTTTAGTGTTAGGTTTAGGGTTAGGGTTAGGTTTAGGGTAAGGGATGGAAATATAGCTAGTTATAAGACTAGGTTGAGAATTAGGATTAAGGTTAGTGTTAACATTAGGATTAGGGTTTGATTAAGGTGAGATTCAGCTAGGATGTGGGCTAAGTTTTTTATTAGGTTTAGGGCTAGGATTACAGCTAGGGCTAATTTCAGGTCTAGGGTATGGTTAGAGATAGTTTTATGGTTAGACTCATTGCTAGGTCTATTGTAAAGTTTAGGTTTCTTGTTAGGGTCAGGTTTAAAGCTATAAGTATTCTTTGAGTCAGGGTCAAGGTTAAGGTTTGCTTTAGGTTAAGGTTGAGGTTTAGGGCTCAAATTATTCTTATGTTTAGGGATCGGGTAATGAAACAGGTTTAGGGTTCAGGTTAGGTTAGGTTAATGGACAAATTTAAGGCTAGTGTTAGGATTAAGGGTCCACCTTGTGTTACTATAAGGATTATAGTTATCTTAGGGTAATGAATAGGGTTAGTGCTAGGGTTAGGGTTAGGGTTATGGTTAGGATTAGGTCTAGGGTTAAGCTTAGGTTTATGGTTAGGCCTAGGGTTATAGTTAGGGTTATCTTTAGGGTTAAAGCTAAATTATGGCTTGGATTAGGGCTAGGGTTTGTGATAGGTTAGGGCTATGGCTAATGTTAGAAATAGTGTAATTATTAGGACTAGCTTTATAGTTAGTGCTAGGGCTACGTGTAATTGTAGGGTTAGTTTTAGTGTTTTCTTGAAGTTTAGAGCTACGGTCAGTGTTAGTGTCAGGGACAATTTTCGGGTAGGGTAATGGTTAGGGTTAAAGCTAGAATTAGGACTAGGGTTAGGTCTAGAGGTAGGGTTAGAGTTCGGGTTAGGTTAAGGGTTATTGTTATGGCTAGGTTTAGTTTTTCTTTAGGTCTAGAGCTATAATTATGGGTAGATTTAGGATTAGGTTTAGGTCTAGGGCTAGTATTAGGGTTAAGTTTAGGTATAAGGTTACCAGTAGGGCTAGTTTTAGGGTTCAGTTTAGGGTTAGGTTTAGATTTACACTTAAGATTAGTGTTAGGATCAGAATAATGGTGATGGTTAGGGTTAGGTTTTGGGTTATGGTGAGATCTAGAATGAAGACTAGGGTTACGACTATTTATAGAGTTAGGGTTTTGCTTAGGCTAAGGATTAGTGCTAAGAATACAGTTAGCATTAGGGTGAGGGTTTGGCTTAGGGTAAGGGATAGGGTTAGAGCTAGGGTTAGGACCAGGTTTAGGGTTAGGTTTAGGGTTGAAGCTAATGTTTGGGCTTGGATTATGGCTAGTTTTGTATTAGGGTTAGGGCTAGTGTTATGGTTACGACTATTGTAAGAACTGGGGTTACAATTAGGGTTATTTTTGGGGTTAGGTTTATAGCTAGTTCTAGTGTTAGGGTTAGTTTTAAGATTAGGGTGATATTTAGAGCTAGATTTAGTGTTTGGATATGAATCACGATTATGGTTATATTTAGGGTTAGGGTTAGGTTTCTAATTAGGGCTAGGGTTAGGGCTAGTGTAGGGTTAGGGTTTGGTCTAGGGTAAGGGATAGTGTTAGGGGTATGACTCCATTTTGTTTTAGGGCTAGGGGTAGGGTTAGGGATAATTTTATGATCAGCATTAGGGTTACAGCTAGTTTCAGGTTTTGGCTGAGGCATCAGTTTTGGGTTAGTTTTAGAGATAGGTTTTGATCTAAAGTTAGGGCTATGGCTAAGGATAGTGCAAGGGTTATGACTAGGGTTACAGCTTGGTTTAGGGTTATGGTAAGGGATAGGGTTAGAAGTAGGAATAGGCCTTGTGTGAGAATTATAGTTAGTCTTAATTCTAGGGTGAGGTTAGGAATAGGGCTAAATTAGAGTTAGGTTTATTGTTAGGGTTAGGGCTAGAGTTAGTGTTAGGGTGAAGGCTATGGCTATTGTTAGGATTAGAGTAAGGGTTAGTATTTAAGCTACAGATAGGGCTAAGGGGAGTGTTAGGTTTAGTGTTAGGTATGGGTTAGGGTTATGGTTATGTTTATGGTTAGGGTTGGGGTTAGTGCTAGTGTTTTTATTAGGGTTAGGGTTAGCTTTAGAGTAATGGATTGGATTAGATGTAAGATTAGGTTATGGTTAAATTTAGATTTAGGGATAGGTTTAGTTTTGATTTATGGTAAGGGTTAAAGTTAAGTTTATGGCAAATGTTAGGTTTAGGATTAGGTCGAAGGTTGGGTTTATGATTAGGGTTAGGGATAGGGTTATTATTAGGCTAAAGGTTAGGGTAATGTTATGTTTAGAGCTAGTGTTAGTACTAGGGTTAAGGTTAGGATTAGGGTAAAGGTTAGGTTTATGTTTAGGAATAGGGCTAGGGATATATTAGGCTAAGGGTTAGTCTTTGAGCTAGGGTTATGTGTAAGGCGAGGGTTAGGTTTAGGGCTACATTTAGGATTATGTTTATGCTTAGGGTAGGTTTAGGCCTCGGATTAGGGATAGGTTTTGTGTTAGTTTTAGGCCCAGGGTTAAGGTTATGTGTAATGTAATATCTAGGGTTCTGATTAAAGCTAGTTTTAGGGTTAAGGTGATGGCTATGTCTAGGGTTAGTTTGAGGTTTTTTGTTAGGTTCAGGTTTAGAGCTAGGTTTAGTGTTAGTGTTAGGTTCAGTGTTCAGGTTAGAGTTAGGTTTATGGTGAAAGGCAGAATTAGGACTAGAGTTAGGTCTAGGATTAGTGTTTGCTTTATGTTAAGGATTATGTTAGGGCTATAGCTCAGGGTTTTTTTAGGTATAGGTCTAGAGTTATGGCTATTTTTAGGATTAGGCTTAGGTCTAGGGCTAGTGTTAGGGTTAGGTTTAGGTATAAGTTTACTAGTAGGGCTAGATTTGGGTTTGGTTTAGGGTTAGGGTCAAATTTAGACTGAGGGTTTGTGTTAGGGAAAGATTTGAGTTAGGGTTAGAGCTAGAATGAAAGCTAAGGTTAGGACTAGTAAGAAGGTTAGGGTTTGGATCAGGCTATTGATTACGATTAGGAAAAGGTTATCATTATGGATAGGGTTTGGCATAGGGTAGTGATAGAGTTAGAACTAGGGTTAGGGTTAGGGTTTGTGTTAGGGCTAAGGCTAGGTCTATGTTTCGGTTTACTTCTAAAGTTAGGGCTCAGATTAGTGCTAATTTTTCTGTTAGGTTTATGGCTAGAGTTAGGCTATGGCTAATATAATAACTAAGGTTATGATTAGAGTTAGTATTCGATCTAAATGTAGTGTTAGCATTATCTTTAGGGTTAGTGTGATATTTAGAACTAATTTTAGTGATAGAATATAAGTCAGAGTCAGGGTTAATTTTAGAACCAGGACATGAATTAGAGCTAGAAAGTTATGGCTAGGTTTAGGGTTAGGGTTTGGTTTAGGTTAACAGTTAGGGTTAGGTCTATGGCTTGGTTTTGTTTAAGGGATAAGGCTAGGGTTATGGCTAGTTTTAGGATTAGCAATAGTGTTAGGTCTAGTGGTAAGTTGAGGATTAGGCTTAGGGTTAGGGTCAAATGTATAGTTATGTTTAGATCTAAGGTAGATTCTAGGGATAGGGTTAGGGCTAAGTTTAGGGCTTGTGTTAGGTTTATTTTAAAGGATAGGGTTAGAACTAGAAATAGGGATGGGAGAAATTTAGAGTTAGTCTTAGGCCAAGGTTAGGGGTAGAGTTAGGGTTAGGGCTATATTAGAGCTAGGAGTAATTCTAGGGTTAGTGTTAGGGTTAGGCCCGTGGTTAGGGCTAGATATATGGTTAGTATTAGGGTAAGGGTTAGTGATAGGTTAGGGGAAAGAATGGGGTTATACTTAAGTTCATTTCTAGGGCTAGTGTTAAAATTAGAGATAGGGGTACAATTAGGGTTTGGGTTAGGATTAAGGTTAGGTATAGGCCTAAGTTGAGGACTAGTGTTTGTGCCAGGGTTAGACTAGGATTAGGACTGGTTTTAATGTCAGGTCTTGGTTTATGGTTATGGTTAGTTTTTGGGTTAGGTTAATGGTAGGTCTAGTGCAAGGGTTAGGTTTAGGTTAAGGGTCAGGTTTAAAGCTAGGTATATTATTAGGCTCAGGGTTCGAGTAGGGTTTGATTTATGTTAAAATTTAGGGTTTAGGCTCGAATTAGAGTTAGGGTTAGGTTTGGGGTCCAGGTTAGGATAATTGATAGGGTTATGTTTAGGGTTCAGGTTAGATTTAGAGTACTGAATAAGGTTACTGTTATCAATAGTGTTAGCATTAGGCCTAGGGTTAGCATTTGGGTTAATGGATAGGGTTAGAGATATGGTTAGGGCTATGGTTAACATTAGAATTAGGACTAGGGATAGGATTAGGCCTAGGGTTAGTGTTAGGGTTAGGTTTGGGGTAAGTGTTAGCGTTTGAGCTAGGATTAGGCTAACATGAGGTTTAGGGTTAGAGTTAGGGCTAATGTTAGGTTTAGCATTGGGGTTATGTTTAGATTAAGGTTAGAGTTTGAGCTAGAATTAGGGATAGGGCGAGGGTTAGGGTTAGGGTTAGATCTAGGCTTATGTTTAGGATTACAATAAGGGGAAGGTTTAGGGCTAGGATAAGGGCTACCTTTGTGTGAGGTTTATGGCTAGCATTAGTGCTATAGGTAATGTAAGAACTAGAGATATGTTTATGGCTAGTTTTAGGGTTAGGGTTATTGATAAGTCTAGTGTTCTAGGTAGGTTTTTGGTCAGGATAAGATTTAGAGCTAGGGTTTGTTTTAGGGAAATGGTTATTATTGGGGTTAGTGTTAGGTTTAAGGTGAAGGCCAGATTTAGGACTAGCATTGGGTTAGGTTTAGAATAGGGGAAGCGATGGGGTTATAGCTAGGTTTAGGGCTGGGGCGAGGGTTAGAATTAGGTTTAGGTCTAGGGTTAGGATTGAGGCTATGTTTAGTGCTAGGATGAGTGTTTGAGTTAGGGATAGGGCTAAATTTATGGATAGGGCTAATGTCAGGTCTAGATTTATGGTTAGTGTTAGTTTTAGGGTTAGGTTATGGCTGGGTCTAGTGTAAGAGTTTTGTTTATTTAAGGTTCAGGTGTATTATTAGGATCAGGTTCCAGGTAAGGATTGGTTTAGGTTAAGTTTTAGGGTTAAGGATTGAATTAGCTTTAGGGTTAGGGTTACGAATAGGGTAAGGTATAGGATTAGGTTTAGGGTTCAGGTTAGATTTAGAGTAATGAATCAGGTTAGTGTTAGCGATAGGGCTTGTATTATGCCTAGGGTTAGCATATGAATTAGGCTCATCTTGAGGGTAATGGATAGTGTTAGAGCTAAGGTTAGGGCTAGGGATAAGGTTACCATTAGGGCTGGGTTTAGGGTTAGGCCTTTGGTTAGTGTCAGGTATAGTTTTAGGATAAGTATTAGCATTTGAGCTATGGTAAGGTCTTCGGCAAGGGTTAGGGTTACGGTTATGTTTAGAGTAAAAGTTAGAGTTTGAGATAGGTTTAGGGATAGGGCGTGCGTAGCAATAGCTTAGGTCTATGGTTATGGTTAGTGTTAAAATTAGAGCTAGGTTTAGGTCTACGATAATGGCTAGGTTTTGTGTGAGGATTAGGGCTAACATTAGGGCTATGGGAAATATAAGATCTAGGAATATATTCAGGGCTAGTATTAGGGTCAGGGTTATGAATATGTCCAGTGTTATGGTTAGGTTTTGGGTTAGGATAATATTTAGAGCTAGAGTTTGTTTAGGGTTAAGGGTCATTGTTCAGGATAGGGTTAGGTTTAGTGTGAGTTCCAGAATTACGACTAGCATTGGGTCTAGAGATAGGGTCTTCTTTAAATTAGGTTAATTGTTATTGTTAGGGCAAGTGCTAGGTTTTTGTTTAGGGCTAGTTCTAGATTTATGACTATATTTAGGATTAGTTTTTGTCTAGTGCTAGTGTTAGTGTTAGGTTAAGTATAAGTTTACCGGTATGGGAAGTTTTAGGGTTTGGTTTAGTGTTAGGTTCAGAATAAGGGTCAGGGTTAGGGTTAGGTTTAGAGTTAGAATGAGGGCTAGGATAGGACTAGTAATAGAGTTAGGGTTTGGGGTATGCTAAGGATTAAGTTTAAAACTAGGGTAGCATTAGGGTGAGGGTTTGACTTATGGAAAGGGATAGGGTTTAAGGTAGGGTTAGGGTTAGAGTTAGGTTTAGGGCTAGTGTTAGGGTTAGGGTTAGAGTTAAAACAAATAGCCTTAGGTCTCCGAGTCTGGCTAGGATTTGTGTTATCATTAGGGCTACGTCTAATGAAAGAACTAGGTTTCTGTTTATGGTTAGTTCTAGGGTTAGCATTAGGACAATGTTTAGAGCTAGGATTAGTGTTAGGGGCTGAGTAAGGGTCAGGGTTATTTCTAGGGTTAGGGTTAGAACTCAAATGAGGGCTAGGTTTAGGACTAGATGTAGCTTTAAGGTTTGGTTTAGGTTAAAGTTTAGGGTTATGGCTCGGTTTTGTTTTCGGGTTAGGTAGATTTAGGGCTAGTTTTCCAATTAGTATTAGGGTTAAAGCTAGTGTTAGAGTGAGGTTTATACTTAATTTTAGTTTGAGATACATGTTTTCTTTTTTTTTCTTCTGTGCTACATGACAGCACTGAAGCATTTTTTTTTTTATTGTTGGCTGTTCAAAACATTACATAGTTCTTGATATATCATCTTTCACACTTTGCTTCGAGTGGGTTATGAACTCCCATTTTTAGCCCATATACAGATTGCAGAATCACATCAATTACACATCCTTTGATTTACATATTGCCATACTAGTGACTGTCGTGTTCTGCTACCTTTCCTATCCTCTACTATCCCCCCTCCCCTCCCCTCCCTTCCCCTCTTCTCTCTCTACCCCCTCTACTGACCTTCATTTCTCCCCCTTGTATTATTTTTCCCTTTCCCCTCCTTTCCTCTTGTATGTTCTTTTGTATAACCCTGAGAGTCTCCTTCCATTTCCATGCAATTTCCCTTTTCTCTCCCTTTCCCTCCCACCTCTCATCTCTGTTTAATGTTAATCTTCTTCTCATGCTCTTCGTCCCTACTCTGTTCTTATTTACTCTCCTTATATCAAAGAAGACATTTGGCATTTGTTTGTCAGGGATCGGCTAGCTTCACTTAGCATAATCTGCTCTAGTGCCATCCATTTCCCTGCAAATTCTATGATTTTGTCATTTTTTAATGCAGAGTAATACTCCATTGTGTATAAATGCCACAATTTTTTAATCCATTCGTCTATTGAAGGGCATCAGGGTTGATTCCACAGTCTTGCTATTGTGAATTGAGCTGCTATGAACATCCATGTAGCAGTGTCCCTGTAGCATGCTCTCTTTAGGTCTTTAGGGAATAGACCAAGAAGGGGAATAGCTGGGTCAAATGGTGGCTCCATTCCCAGCTTTCCAAGAAATCTCCATACTGCTTTCCAAATTGGTTGCACCAATTTGCAGTCCCACCCGCAATGTACAAGTGTACCCTTTTCCCCACATCCTCGCCAGCACTTGTTGTTGTTTGACTTCATAATGGCTGCCAATCTTACTGGAGTGAGATGGTATCTTAGGGTGGTTTTGATTTGCATTTCTCTGAGTGCTAGAGATGGTGAGCATTTTTTCATGTACTTGTTGATTGATTGTATGTCCTCCTCTGAGAAGTGTCTGTTCAGGTCCTTGGCCCATTTGTTGATTGGGTTGTTTGTTATCTTATCGTCTAATTTTTGGAGTTCTTTGTATACTCTTGATATTAGGGCTCTATCTGAAGTGTGAGGAGTAAAGATTTGTTCCCAGGATATAGGCTCTCTATTTACCTCTCTTATTGTTTCTTTAGCTGAGAAAAAACTTTTTAGTTTGAGTAAGTCCCATTTGTTGATTCTAGTTATTAAATTTTGTGCTATGGGTGTCCTATTGAGGAATTTGGAGCCCGACCCCACAGTATGTAGATCATAGCCAACTTTTTCTTCTATCAGACGGCGTGTCTCTGATTTGATATCAAGCTCCTTGATCCATTTTGAATTTACTTTTGTGCATGGCGAGAGAAAGGGATTCAGTTTTATTTTGTTGCATATGGATTTCCAGTTTTCCCAGCACCATTTGTTGAAGATGCTATCCTTCCTCCATTGCATGCTTTTAGCCCCTTTATCAAATATAAGATAGTTGTAGTTTTGTGGATTGGTTTCTGTGTCCTCTATTCTGTACCATTGGTCCACCCGCCTGTTTTGGTACCAGTACCATGCTGTTTTTGTTACTATTGCTCTGTAGTATAGTTTGAAGTCTGGTATCGCTATACCGCCTGATTCACCCTTCCTGCTTAGCATTGTTTTTGCTATTCTGGGTCTTTTATTTTTCCATATGAATTTCATGATTGCTTTCTCTATTTCTACAAGAAATGCCATTGGGATTTTGATTGGCATTGCATTAAACCTATAGAGAACTTTTGGTAATATCGCCATTTTGATGATGTTAGTTCTGCCTATCTATGAACAGGGTATATTTTTCCATCTTCTAAGATCTTCTTCTATTTCTCTCTTTAGGGTTCTGTAGTTTTCATTGTATAAGTCTTTCACCTCTTTTGTTAGGTTGATTCCCAAGTATTTTATTTTTTTTGAAGATATTGTGAATGGAGTGGTTGTCCTCATTTCCATTTCAGAGGATTTGTTGCTGATATACAGGAATGCCTTTGATTTATGCGTGTTGATTTTATATCCTGCCACTTTGCTGAATTCATTTATTAGCTCTAGTAGTTTCTTTGAAGAGCCTTTTGGGTCTGCTAGGTATAGAATCATATCATCTGCAAATAGTGATAATTTAAGTTCTTCTTTTCCTATTTTTATGCCTTTAATTTCTTTCGTCTGTCTAATTGCTCTGGTCAGCGTTTCGAGAACTATGTTGAACAGAAGTGGTGAAAGAGGGCATCCCTGTCTTGTTCCAGATTTTAGAGGGAATGCCTTCAATTTTTCTCCATTCAGAATGATGCTAGCCTGAGGCTTAGCATAGATTGCTTTTACAATATTGAGGTATGTTCCTGTTATCCCTAGTTTTTCTAGAGTTTTGAACATAAAGCGATGCTGTACTTTGTCAAATCCTTTTTCTGCATCTATCAAGATGATCATATGGTTCTTATTTTTAAGTCTATTGATGTGGTGAATAACATTTATTGATTTCCGTATATTGAACCAGCCTTGCATCCCAGGGATGAATCCTACTTGATCATGGTGCACAATTTTTTTGATATGTTTTTGTATCTGATTCGCCAGAATTTTATTGAGGATTTTTGCATCTAGGTTCATTAGAGATATTGGTCTGAAGTTTTCTTTCTTTGAAGTGTCTTTGTCTGGTTTAGGTATCAGGGTGATGTTGGCTTCGTAGAATGAATTTGGAAGTTCTCCCTCTTTTTCTATTTCCTGAAGTAGCTTGAAAAGTATTGGTGTTAGTTCCTCTTTAAAGGTTTTGTAAAATTCTGCTGTATACCCATCCGGTCCTGGGCTTTTCTTAGTTGGTAGTCTTTTTATGGTTTCTTCTATTTCCTCGATTGATATTGGTCTGTTTAGGTTTTCTATATCCTCCTGACTCAATCTGGGCAGATCATATGACTTAAGAAATTTATCTATGCCTTCACTATCTTCTAATTTATTGGAGTATAAGGATTCAAAATAATTTTTGTTTATCTTCTGTATTTCTGAAGTGTCTGTTGTGATATTGCCTTTTTCATCCTGTATGCTAGTAATTTGAGTTTTCTCTCTTCTTCTCTTCTCTAGCATGGCTAAGGGTCTGTCGATTTTGTTTATTTTTTCAAAGAACCAACTTTTAGTTTTGTCAATTTTTTCAATTGTTTCTTTTGTTTCGATTTCATTAATTTCAGCTCTGATTTTAATTATTTCTTGCCTTCTACTTCTTTTGCTGGTTTGCTCTTCTTTTTCTAGGATTTTGAGATGAAGTATGAGATCATTTATTTGTTGTTTTTTTCTTTTTTTAAGGAATGAACTCCAAGCAATGAATTTTCCTCTTAGAACTGCTTTCAATGTGTCCCATAGATTCCGATATGTTGTGTCTGTGTTTTCATTAATCTCTAAGAATTTTTTAATGTCCTCCTTGATGTCTTCTATAACCCATTGATCATTCAGTAACCTATTGTTCATTCTCCAAGTGATGTATGCTTTTTCCTTCCTGCTTTTATCGTTGATTTTCAGTTCCATTCCATTATGATCAGATAGGATGCATGGTATTATCTCTACTCCTTTATATTGTCTAAGAGTTGCCTTGTGACATAATATATGATCTATTTTTGAGAAGGATCCATGTGCTGCTGAGAAAAAAGTGTAACTGCTTGATGTTGGGTGGTATATTCTATATATGTCAATTAAGTCTAGGTTATTAATTGTGTTATTGAGTTCTATAGTTTCCTTGTTCAACTTTTGTTTGGAAGATCTGTCCAGTGGCGAGAGAGGTGTGTTGAAGTCTCCCATGATTATTGTATGGTGGTCTATTAGACTCTTGAACTTGAGAAGAGTTTGTTTGATGAACACAGCTGCACCATTGTTTGGGGCATATATATTTATGATTTTTATGTCTTGTTGGTGTATGGTTCCCTTAAGCAGTATGTAGTGTCCCTCTTTATCCCTTTTGATTAACTTTGGCTTGAAATCTATTTTATTTGATATGAGTGTGGACACTCCTGCTTGTTTCCGAAGTCCATATGAGTGATATGATTTTTCCCAACCTTTCACCTTCAGCCTATGTATGTCTTTTCCTATCAAATGCGTCTCCTGTAGGCAGCATATTATTGGGTCTTGTTTTGAGATCCATTCTACTAGCCTGTGTCTCCTAATTGGTGAGTTTAAGCCATTAACATTTAGGGTTATTATTGAGATATGGGTTGTTGTTCCAGCCATATTTGTTTATTTATGTTACTAAACATGGTTTGTTTTCCTCTTTGATTATCCCCCCCCCCTTTACTGTCCTACCTCCCACTGTTGGTTTTCATTGTTATTTTCCATTTCCTCTTCCTGTAATGTTTTGCCGAGGATGTTTTGAAGAGATGGTTTTCTAGCTGCATATTCTTTTAACTTTTGTTTGTCGTGGAAGGTTTTAATTTCATCTTCCATCTTGAAGCTTAATTTCGCTGGATACACAATTCTTTGTTGGAACCCATTTTCTTTCAGTGTTTGAAATATGTTATTCCAGGATCTTCTAGCTTTCAGAGTCTGTGTTGAAAGATCAGCTGTTATCCTGATTGGCTTGCACCTAAATGTAATCTGCTTCCTTTCTCTTGTAGCTTTTAAAATTCTCTCCTTATTCTGTATGTTGGGCATCTTCATTATAATGTGTCTAGGTGTGGATCTCTTATAATTTTGCACATTCAGCATCCTGTAGGCTTCTAGAATTTGGGATTCTGTCTCATTCTTCAAGTCTGGGAAGTTTTCTCGTATTATTTCCTTGAATAAATTGCTCATTCCTTTGGTATGGAGTTCTATACCTTCCTGTATCCCAATGACTCTTAAGTTTGGTCTCTTAATGTTATCCCATATTTCTTGGATGTTCTGCTCATGGTTTCTAAACAGTCTTGCTGAGCTGTCTATGTTCTTTTCCAGTTGAAATACTTTGTCTTCATTGTCTGAAGTTCTATCTTCTAAGTGTTCTACTCTGCTGGTAGTATTCTCAATTGAGTTTTTAAGTTGGTTTATTGCTTCCTGCATTTCTAGGATTTCTGTTTGTTTGTTTTTTATAACCTCTATCTCCCTGTATAGTTGATCCTTTGCTTCCTGGATTTGTTTGTGTAATTCCTTGTCGCAGTGATCTTTCATTGTCTCATTTTGCTGTCTAATGTCTTCCTTGATACTCCAGATCATCTGAAGCATATATATCCTGAATTCTTTATCTGACATTCCATATGCTGCAGCTGTTACCTCTTCTAAAGTTGAGTTGACCTGCATTGCTTGTAGTCCTTTCTTTCCTTGTCTTTTCATACTGCTTGTGTTTCTTTCTTCTTGGTGAAACTGTTGTGTTTTTGAAATTTTTCCCCCCCTATATATTTATATTGCTCTTGTATAGTTGAAAAGTCTCCCTTGCAGGTGCGGGCGGGGGTTCTGCTCTGCCCCTCCTCCAATTGGTGTGAGGTGTCTACCACACCTGCGGACCCCTGGGCCTGATCCACCGTTCTGTCGCAGGTCTGCCTACCTTGCAGGTGGGGGCGAAGGCTCTGCCCTGCCCCTCCTACCACACCCGGGGACCACTAGGCCTGATCTGCAGGTTGGTTGCCGGTCTGCCCACCTTGCGGGCACGGGTGTCAGTTCCGCTCCGCCCCCACTCCAATTGGGGTCACTTGACCACCACACAGGCGGGCCGCTGGGTCTGATCTGGGTGCGGGCGAAGGCTCTGCTCTGCCCCTACTCCAGTTGGGGTGAAGTGTGTACCACTCTGGCAGGCCGCTGGGCCTGATCCGCCGGTCTGTCGCAGGTCTGCTTACCTTGCCGGCGTGGGCGGCGGCTCTGCCCTGCCCCTCCTACCACGCCCGCAGACCGCTGGGCCTGATCTGCAGGTTGGTCGCAGGTCTGCCTACCTTGCGGGCGCGGGCGGCGGCCCTGCTCCTCCCCTCTGGCTCGACGACAAAGCGAGAGAGACTCGGATATCTGTGACTCACCCTCCCTACCAGGGGACCAACTGTTTCCGTCGCCGCTGGCACCGATGAAGTTCTCTCCTCGGCCGCTCTCCAATGACATCAGATCTCTGCCATGCTGGCATCCCCTGTTCTATGGCTGAATCCCATTTTCTTCTCTTCCCATAGGGCGGAGCTGTGCCCTCTGAGCCGAGCTTCTGCCCTCTATGTGCTGACAGAAATCCCTGTACGGTGGCTCCTAGGAGTCTCTCAATCCTGTTAGTCCAGAGCCCTTTTACTTATCCGGCCCCTCCCCCTGTTCCTCCTCCCAGCCAGCCAGCCAGGTCCTGTTCACCAGAGGCGGTTCCCCAAGGATCTGATTACACTTGCAGCCCCACCGCATGTCCTATATCCCGAACGATGAACACCCTCTCTGTCATTCATCTAAGCCCCAGTGCTGTGGTGGGGTGATCTGGGAACCAGCAGTTTAATTTATCCGGACCCCTTTGGTGGGCACGCCCCCAGAAACTGGCGGCTAAGATCTTGGGTGTCGCCGCTGGTGTTAAGGGGAGGTGGGGATCTGGAATCCCCTCTGCTTCCCTACAGACACGCCCCCGGAGAGATTCCCGAGGTTTCCTGGCTGCTTGTATCTGGAGGGGGTGGGAGTCACACACCTGCTAACGTGGATTCCGCTGGGAAGGAATTCTGTCGGCGGAACTCTGGTGATGTCACCACTCTGCTATGGCGGGCCCCAGGCTCCTTGCGGGAGTGTCCAAAGGGAGGGGTGGGACTGGTCTGTCTCTGGTTGGTTTCAGCTCCCGGTTCGCTATTTCATGAAGGCTTGGCGAGAGACCTCTTCCTAGAGTCCCTGCACCACTCCTGCTGCGCTGCGCCTTGGAGGCTATCCGCCCTGATGCGGGGGCCGCGTGCAGGCAGCCGACAGTCGCCGAGTCGCGCGGGCAGCGGCTGGCGGGTCTGGACCTCTGCGCTGCGTGGCGGAGATTCACTTGTCTAGCGCAGACTGTCACCTCCAAAAATCCTACCGATTTCCGGCCGGTCTCTCTTTAGTGGAATTTTGCTAGGAGTTTCTCAGCAGGTCGAATCTAAGCATATCCATGCGTCTCTCTGACCCTGTTGTTGAGGAGGTACTGAAAGCGCTGCCTCCCCTCTCTCCGCCATGTTGGATCCCCCGAGATACATGTTTAAGCCTTGGGCAAAGGTTAGGGATAAGTTTGGGGCTAGGGCTAGGGCTAGCATTTGAGTTATGGTAAGGGATAAGTTTAGAACTATGAATAGAGCTGGGGCAATATTTAGAGTTAGTCTTAGGGATAGGGATAGGTTTAGGTTTCGTGTTAGGGCTAAATTAGGCCTAGGAATACTGCTAGGGTTAGTGTTATATTTAGGCCCAGGTTTAAGGCTAGGGTTAAGGTTAATATTAGGGTTGGGGTATGGTATGATGTTACAACTGTGTTTAGTGCTAGGACAAGGAATAAAATTAGGGTTAGGCTAGGGTTAATATTAGGGTTAGGATTAAGTATAGGTTTAAAACTTGGATTAGAGCTAGGGATAGGGTTAATGTCAGGTCTAGGGTTGAGGTTAGGCTAGGGTTAGGGATAGGGCTATGGTTCAGTTTTGTTTTAGAAATAGGCCTATGTTTAGGGCTAGTTTATGATTAGTGATAGTGTTAGGGCTAGTGGTAGGGTGAAGTTTAGGCTTAGATTTATTGTTATGGTTAGATCTACGTTTAGTGCTATGGTTAGGGTTAGTGCTAAGGTTAGGGCTACTTTTAGGATTATGTTAATGAATAGGGTTAGAACTAGAAATGGAGCTAGGGCAAGAGTTCAAAATAGTCTTTGGGCTAGGGTTAGGGGTAGATTTAGGGTTAGGGCTAAATTAGGGCTAGGATTAGAGCTAGGATTAGTGTTAGGGTTAGGCATAAGGTTAGGGTTAATGTTAGTGTTAGGTTTAGGATTAGATTTAGTGGAAGGGATGGGTTACAGATAGCTTTAGGCTATGGCGAGGGTTAGAATTAGGGTTAGGGCTAAGGTTAGGGTTTGGGTTAGGATTAAGTCTAGGTTTAGGGTTAAGCTGAGGGTTTATGTTAGGGCTATGGCTAGAATTAGGGCCAGGAATCTTGTCAGGTCTAGGTTTATTGTTAGTATTAGTTTTAGTGTTAGTTTATGGTTATGTCTATTATAAGGTTTAGGTTTATGGTAGGGAACAGGTTTAGAGCTAGGTGTATTATAAGGGTCAGGGTCCAGGTAGGGTTTGGTTTAGGTTAAGATTTAGGGTTAATGCTTGAATTAGCGTGAGTTAGGGTAAGGATTAGGGTAATGGATAGAATTAGGTTTAGGGTTCCGATTAAGTTTAGAGTAATGGATAGGTTTAGTATTAGTCATAGGGTTATCACCAGGGCTAGGGATAACATTTTGATTAGGCTTATCTTTAGGGTAATGGATAGGGTTAGAGGTAAGGTTAGGGCTAAGGTTAAAGTTAGGATTAGGGTTAGGGTTAGGTTTAGAGTAAGTGTAGGAATTTGAGCTGGGATTAGGTCTAGGGTGAGGGTTAGGTTTAGGTTTAGGGTTACGTTTAGACTAAGGATTAGAGTTTGAGCTAGGATTAGGGCTAGGGTGAGAGTTAGCATTAGGGTTAGGTCTAAGGTTATGGTCATGGTTATGATTAGGGCTAGGTTTAGGGCTAGCATAAGGGCTAGTTTTCTTGACATGTTTAGGATTAACATTAGGGCTATGAGTAATGTAAGAGCTAGGGATATGGTTATGGCTAGTGTTAGGGTCAGGGTTATGGATAAGTCTAGTGTTAGAGTTAGGTTTTGGTTCAGGATAAGGTTTAGAGCTAGGGTTTCTATTACGTTAAGGGTCATTGTTGGGTTAGGGTTATTTTTATGGTTAGAGCAACAATTAGGACTAGCATTTGGTCTAGTGATATGTTTAGTCTTTACATTAGTTAAGGGTTATTTTTAGGGCTAGTGCTAGGTTTTTTTTTTTTTTTTTTTTTTAGGCCTAAGCCTAGATTTATGTCTCTATTTAGGATTAGGTTTGGTCTAGTGCTAGTGTTACTGTTAAGTTTAGGTATAGGTTTACCGGTAAGGGGAGTGTTAGGGTTTGTTTAGGGTTAGGGTCAAGTTTAGATCAAGGGCTAGTGTTTGGGTCAGAATAAAGGTCAGGGTTAGGATTAGGCTTAAAGCTAGAATGAGGGGTAGGTTTAGGACTAGTAATAGAGTTAGGGTTTGGGGTAAGATAAGGATTAAATTTAGGACTAGAGTAGATTTAGGGAGATAGTATGGCTTAGGGTAAGGAATAAGGTTAGAGATTCAGTTAGTGTTAGGGTTAGAGTCAGGGATCAGATTAGGCTAGGATTTGTTTTAGCATTAGGGCTATGGCTAATGAAAGAACTAGGATTCAAATTAGGGCTAGTTCTAGGGTTAGCATGAGGGGAATGTTTAGAGCTAGTGGTACTGTTAGTGTCCGACTCAGGGTCAGGGTTATTTCTATGGTTAGGGTTAGGACTCAAAATAGATCTAAGTTTAGGCATAGGTGTAGGGTTAGTTTTTGGTTTAGGTTAAGGGTTAGGGTTAGGATTATGGATCAGTTTTGTTTTAGGGCTAGGCTAGGGTTAGGGCTAGTTTTCCAATTAGCATTAGGTTTAGGGCTAGTGTTTGGATGAGGTTTGTGCTTAAGGTTAGAGTTTACAACCATGTTTAGGGCTAGGGTGATGGTTAGAGTTAGGTTTTCGTCTAGGGATAAGGCTAGGGCTTAGGTTATCGTAAGGAATAGGTTTTGAACTAGGGATAGGCCTAGGGCGAGAATTAGAGTTATTCTTAGGTCTAGGGATAAGATTAGGTTAAGGATTAGGGTTAATTTAGGGCTAGGATTAGCCCTAGGGTTAGTATTAGGTTTTGGCTTAGCGTTAAGGCTAGGGTTAGGGGTGGGGTTAGTGTTAGGGTTAGGGTAAGGTATGATGTTACAGCTACATTTTGAGCTAATGCGTGGGATAAAATTTAGTTTAAGGCTCTGGTTAAGGTTAGGATTACGATTAAACCTAGGCTTAGGGCTAGGATTAGGGGTAGGGTTTTTGCTAGGCTTAGGGCTAGGATTAGGTCTAGGGTTAATGTCAGTTCTAGTGTTATGGTTAGAAATAGTTTTAGGTTTAGGTTTATGGCCAGGTCTTTTGTAAGGTTTACATTGAGGGTTAGGGTAAGGTTTATATCTAGGGGTGTTATTAGGGTCAGAGTCAGTGTTAGTGTGTGGGCTAAATTAAGGTTTAGGGTTAGGGCTAAAATTAGCATTAGGGTTAGGGTAATGGATATGGTTAGGTTTTAGGTTCCGGTTAGGTTTAGTATAATGCACAGAGTTAGTGTAAGGAATAGGGTTAGAGTTAGGCCTAGGGATAGAATTTGATAAAAGTTATGGTTTAGGTAATGGATAGGATTAGAGCTAGAGTTAGGACTAGGATTATGGTTAGGTTAGGGCTATGGTTAGGGTAAGGCCTAGGGTTAGAATTTGCTTAGGATTTTGGTTAGGGCAATGGATAAAATTATATCTAGGTTTAGGGCTATTGTTATGGTTAGGAATAGGGCTATGGTTTGGATTAGATTTCAGGTTAGGACAAGGTTTAGATTTAGGGTTAGGTTTAGTTTAAATGTAAGGGTAGGGATAGCATTAGGGATATGATTAAAACGAGGATTAGACCTCGGATTAGGGCTAGGATTTGAGTTAGGTTAGATCTAGTGTAGGACTATGGCTAATTTAAGAACTAGGGTTACGATTAGGGCTAGTATTATGGTTAGCCTTAGGACTAGTTATAGTGTTTATATTAGGTTTAGGTTTAGGGGGATGATTAGACATAGGGTTAGTGTTAGGGTCAGAATCAGGATTAGTGTTACATTTAGGATTAGTAATAGGACTTGAATTAGGGTGAGGATTAAGGCTAGGTGTAGGGTTAGGATTTGTATTAGGGTTAGGGTAAGAATTAGGGATAGTGCTAATGTCAAGTCTAGTGTTAAGTTTAGGTTAGGGTTAGGGTTGGGGCTATGGCTCAGTTTTGTTTTAGAGCTAGGGCTAAGGTTATGGCTGGTTTTGGGATTAGCTACAGAGTTAGGGCTAGTAGTAAGATGAGGTTTAATCTTATATTAATTGTTATGGTTAGATCTAGATTTAGGGCTAGGTCTAAGGTTAGGGCTAATGTTAGGGCTTGTAATATGGTTATGATAACAGATAGGGTTAGAACTAGAAATAGGGCTAGGTTGAGGGTTAGAGTTAGTCTTAGGACAAGGTTTATGGGTGGGTTTAAGGTTAGGGCTACATTAGGGCTAGGATTAATGCTAGGGTTAGTGTTAGGGTTAGGGCTAGGGTTAGGGTTAGTGTTAGTGTTAGGGATAAGGTTAGGTTTAGGGAAAGGAATGGGGTTATACCTAGGTTTAGGGATAGGGCAATAGTTAGAATTAGGGTTAGGGCTAGGTTAAAGTTCAGGTTATGATTAAGGCTAACTTTAGGGCTAGGTTTGAGGGTTTTTGTTAGGGCTAGGGCTAGGATTAGGGCTAGGGATACTATCAGGTCTAGGGTTATGGTTAGAGATAGTTTTAGGGTTAGGTTATGGCTAGGTCTAATGTAAGGATTACGTTTAGGGTGAGGTCAAGTTTAGAGCTAGGTGTATTATTAGGGTCAGGGTCTTGTAGGATTTGGTTTACTTTAAGGTTTAGAGTTATGGGTTGAATTAGTGTTAGGGTTAGGTTTAGAGTTAGGGAAATGGATAGGATTAGGTTTAGAGTTCAGGTTAATTTTAGAGTAATGGATAGTGTTAGTGTTAGCAATAGGGTTAGCATTTTTCCTAGGGTTAGCATTTGAGTTAGGCTTATCTGTAGGTTAATGGATAAGGTTAGAGCTAAGGTGAGTGTTAGGGTTAAGGTTAGGATTAGGGCTGGGGTTAGGTTTAGGCCTAGGTTTAGTGTCAGGGTTAGGTTTATGGTAAGTGTTAGTGTATGAGCTAGGGTTAGGGCTAGGGCAATGGTTAGGTTTAGGGTCAGGGGTAGTGTTATGTTAAGGATTATGATTAGGGCTAGGTTTAGGGGTAGAATAAGGCTAGGTTTGTTTGGTGTTTATGGCTAGCATTAGGAATATCAGTTAGGGTTAGGATTAGGGTTAGAGTTAAGGCCAGAACTAGGACTAGTGTTGGGTCTAGAGATATGGTTAGTCTTTGGATTATGTTAAGGGTTATTGTTAGGGCTAGTGCAAGGTTTTTCTTAAGTCTACAGCTAGTTTATGACTCTATTTAGGATAAGTTTTGGTCTAGTGCTAGTGTTACAGTTAGGTTTAGGTACAGGTTTACTGGTAGGGGTAGGGGTATGGCTTGGTTTAGGGTTAGTTCTAGGGTTAGGGTTAGAGTCAGAATAAGGGTAAGGGTTTTTATTAGACTTACAGCTAGAATGAGGGCTAGGGTTAGGACTAGTAATAGAGTTGGGAATTGGGGTAGGCTAAGGATTAGGGTTAGGACTAGGTAACATTAGGCTGAGTGTTTGGCTTAGGAAAAGAGATGGGTTTAGGGGTAGGATTAGGGTTAGGGATAGGTTTAGGACTAGGGTTAGGGTTAGGGTTAGTCTTAGGGTTAAACCTAGGGTTAGAGCTTGGATTAGCACTAGGATTTGTGTTAGCTTTAGGGCTACAGCTAATGAAAAACTTAGTTTCTGATTAGGACTACTTCTAGGGTTAGCATTAGGGCAATGTGTAAAGCTAGTGTTAGTGTTAGGATCCGAGTCAGGGTCAGGGTTACATCTAGGGTTAGATTTAGCACTAAAATTATGTCAAGGTTTATGACTAAGTTTAGGGTTGGTGTTTGATTTAGGTTAAGGGTTAGGGTTAGGTTTATGGCTCTTTTTTTGGCTAAGGTAGGGTTAGGGCTAGTTTTCCAATTAGCATTAGGGTCAGGGCTAGTGTTAGGGTGAGCTTTAGGCTCAAGTTTAGGGTTAGATCCACGTTTAGGACTAGGACAAATGTTAGGGCTAAAGTTGGGAATAGGGATAGGGCTAGAGTTTAAGTTATGGTAAGGGATAGGTTTAGAACTAGGGAGAGGGCTAGGGTGAGAGTCAGAGTTAATCTTAGGGCTATGGATAGGTTTGGGTTTAGGGTTAGGGATAATTTAGGACTAGGATTAGTGCTTGGGTTATTATTAGTTTTACCCGTAAGGTTTAGTGCTAAGATTAGGGTAAGTTTTGATGTTACAGCTACGTTTTGGGCTAGGTCAATGTATAAAATTAGGGCTAGGGCTAGGGTTAAGGTTATGGTTAGGATTAAGTCTAGGATTAGTGTTAGGATTAGCGCTAGGTTTTGTGGTAGGTTTAGGGCTAGGATTAGGGCTAGGGCTAATGTCAGGTCTAGAGTTATGGTTAGGGATAGTTTTAGGGTTAGGTTTATAGCCAGATCTATTGTAAGTATTAGGGCTAGTGGTAGGATGAGGTTTAGGCTCAGATTTATTGTTATGGTTAGATCTAGGTTTAGGTCTAGGGCCTGCATTAGGATTAAGATTAGGGCTAGTGTTAAGTTTATGGAAATGGATAGGGTTAGAACAAGAAACAGGACTGAGCCGCTATTAGAATTATTCTTTGGGCTAGGGTTATGGGGGGGTTTAGGTTTAGGGCTAAACTAGGGCTAGGATAAGCACTAGGGTTAGGGTTAGGGTTAGGCCTAGGGCTAGGGTTATGGTTAGTGTTAGTGTTAGGGTTAGGGTTAGATTTAGGGGAAGGGATGGGGTTATACCTAGGTTTAGAGCTAGGGTTCAGGTTTGAATTGGATTTAGGGCTAGGATTAGTGTTTGGGTTAGGATTAAGCCTAGGTTTAGTGACAGGAATAGGGTATGTTTTAGGGCTAGGGCTAAGATAAGGACTAGGGCTAATATCAGGTCTAGGGTTATGGTTAGAGATAGTTTTAGGGTTAGTTTATGGCTAGCTCTAATGTAAGGATTACATTTAGGGTGAGGTCAGGTTTAGAGCTAGGTGTATTATTAGGGTCAGGGTCTGGTAGGATTTGGTTTACTTTAAGGTTTAGAGTTATGGGTTGAATTAGTGTTAGGGTTAGGTTTAGAGTTAGGGAAATGGATAGGATTAGGTTTAGAGTTCAGGTTAATTTTAGAGTAATGGATAGTTTTAGTGTTAGCAATAGGGTTAGCGTTAGGTCTAGGGTTAGCATTTGAGTTAGGCTTATCTGTAGGTTAATGGATAAGGTTAGAGCTAAGTTTAGTGCTAGGTTTAAGGTTAGGATTAGGGCTGGGGTTAGGTTTAGGCCTAGGATTAGTGTCAGGGTTAGGTTTTGGGTAAGTGTTGGGGTATGAGCTAGGGTTAAGTCTAGGGCTATGGTTAGGGTTAGAGTCAGGTCTAGGATTAGGGTTAGGGTTAGTGTTATGGTTAGGGAACAGGTTAGAATTTGAGCTAGGTTTAGGACTAGGGCAAGGGTTAGGGTTAGGGTTAGGTCTAGGCTTATTGTTAGGGTTATAAATAGGTCTGTGTTTATGGCTAGGATAAGGGATATGTTTGTGTTATGTTTATGGCTAACTTTAGAGCTATGGGTAATGTAAGAGCTTGGGTTATGGTTATGGCTAGTTTTAGGGTTAGGGTTATGGATAAGTCTAGTGTTAGGGTTATGTTTTGAGTTAGGGTAAGGTTTAGAGCTAGGGTTTGTGTTAGGGTAAGTGACAGTGTTTGGGTTAGGGTTGGGGCCATTATTAGGAAGAGCGTTGGGTGTAGGTATAGGGTTAGTCTTTGTTTTAGATTAAGGGTTATTGTTAGGGCTAGTTCAAAGTTTTTGTTTAGAACTAGGGTTAGATTTATGACTCTGTTTAGGATTAGGTTTGGTCTAGTGCTAGTGTTACAGTTAGATTTAGGTATAGGTTTACTGGTAGTGGTAGAGTTAGGGTCCGGTTTAGGGTTAGTGTAAGTTTGAGGTCTGGGGTTAGTGTTAGGGACAGAATAAGGGTCTGGATTTGGGTTACGGCTAGAGCTAGAATGAGGCTTAGGGTTAGGACTAGTAATAGAGTTAGGGTTTGGGATACCCTAAGTATTAGTGTTAGGACTAGGGTAGCATTCGGATGAGAGTTTGGCTTAGGGTAAGGGGTAGAATTAGAGGTTGAATTAGGATTAGGGATAGGGTTATGGATAGGGTTAGGGTTAGGGTTAGTCTTAGAGTTAAACCTAGGGTTAGGGCTAGTATTAGCACTAGGATATGTGTTAGCATTGGGGCTATGGCTAATGAAAGACCTTGGTTGCTGATTAGGGCTAGTTCTTGATTTAGCATTAAGGAATATTTAGAGCTATGCTTAGTGTTAAGGTCCGAGTCAGAATCAGGGTCATTTCTAGGGTTTGTGTTAGGACTCAAATTATG
Organism: Marmota flaviventris; assembly: GCF_047511675.1. NCBI lineage: Eukaryota > Metazoa > Chordata > Mammalia > Rodentia > Sciuridae > Marmota > Marmota flaviventris. The sequence continues at coordinate 81,275,902 of NC_092501.1, read as the reverse complement.
GCTATGTTTAGGGCTAGGTGTAGGGTTAGGGTTTGGTTAACATTAAAAGTTAGGGTTATGGTTCAGTTTTGTTTTATATCTAGTGTAAGGTTAGGGCTAGTTTTCAAATTAGCATTGATGTTAGGATTAGTGCTAGGGTTAGTGTTAGGTTTAGGCCTAGGTTTAGGTCTATGGTTAAGGTTAGTGTTAGGGTTAGGGTAAGGTATGATTATACAGCTATGTTTTGTGCTAGGACAAGGGATAAAATTAGTGTTATAGCTAGGGTTAAGATTAAGGCTTGGCTTAGAACTAGAATTAGGGCTAGGTATAGGGCTAATGTCAGGTCTAGGTTTAAGGTTAGGATAGGGATAGGGATAAGGCTATGGCTCAGTTTTGTTTTAGAACTAGGCCTAGGGTTAGAGCTAGTTTTATGATTAGCGATAGTGTTAGGGATATTGGTAGAGTGAAGTTTAGACTTAGATTTATTGTTATGGTTAGAACTAGGTTTAGGGCTATGGCTAGGGTTAGGGCTATGTTTAGACCTAGTGTTGGGTTATGGTAACAGATAGGGTTAGAACTAGAAATATGGCTAGGGTAAGAGTTTGAGGTATTCTTTGGGCTAGGGTTAGGGGTAGTTTTAGGGTTAGGGCTAAATTAGAGTTAGGATTAGTGCTAGGGTTAGTGTTAGGTTTAGGCCTACGGTTAGGGTTAGTGTTAATGTAAGGGTTAGGATTATGTTTAGGGGAAGGGATAGGGTTATAGCTAGGTTTAGGGCTAGGGCAAGGGTTAGAATTAGGGTTAGGATTAAAGTTAGGGTTTGGGATAGGATTAAGACTAGGTTTAGGGCTAGGCTGAGGGTTTGTATTAGGGCTATGGCTAGAATTAGGGCTAGGGCTAATGTCAGGTCTAGGTTTATGGTTAGTATTAGTTTTAGTGTTAGGTTATAGCTATGTCTAGTGTAAGGTTTTGGTATAAGGTAAAGGTCACGTTTAGAGCTAGGTGTATTATTAGGGTCATGGTCCATGTAGTGTTTGGTTTAGTATAAGATTTAGGGTTAATGCTTGAATTATTGGTGGGTTAGGGTAATGGATAGAATTAGGTTTATGGTTCCGGTTAGGTTTAGAGTAATGGATAGGGTTAGTGTTAATGATAGGGATATCATTAGGCCTAGTGTTAGCATTTTGGTTAGGCTTTTCTTTAGGGTAATGGATAGGGTTAACACTAAGGTTAAGGCTAGGGTTAAGGTTAGGATTAGGGTTAGGCCTAGGGTTAATGTTAAGGTTAAGTTTATGGTAAGGTTACACATTTTAGATGATATTAGGTCTAGGACGAGGGTAAGGGTTTGAGTCAGGTCTAGGGATAGTTTTAGGTTTAGGGTTATCTTTAGGCTAAGGATTAGAGTTTGAATTAGGGTTAGAGCTAGGGTGAGGGTTAACATAAGTGTTACCTCTAAGGTTATGGTTAGGGTTATGATTAGGGCTAGGTTTAGGGCTAAGATAAGGGCTAGGTTTTGTGTGATGTTTAGGGCTAACGTTAGGGCTTTGGGTAATGTAAGAGCGAGGGATATGTTTGTGACTAGTTTTAGGGTCTGAGTTATGGATAAGTCTAGTGTTAGGGTTAGGTGTTGGGTTTAAGATAAAGTTTAGAGCTAGGGTTTCTAATAGATAAAGGGTCATTGTTGGGTTAGTTTTAGGGTTAGGGCCACAATTAGGATCTAGTGATAGCTTTAGTCTTTATGTAAATATTATTGTTAAGGGTTATTGTTAGAGCTAGTGCTAGGTTTTTTTTTTTTACTTCTAGAGTAAGATTTATGACTCTATTAAGGATTAGGTGTGGTCTAGTGCTAGTGTTACTGTTAGGTTTAGGTTTAGGTAGAAGTAGTGTTAGGTTTCGGTTTATGGTTATGGTCAGGTTTACATCTAAGGTTAGTGGTAGGGTCAGAATAAGAGTCAGGGTTAGGGTTAGGGTTAGAGCTAGAATGAGGGCTAGTTTTAGGACTAGTAATAGAGTTAGAGTTTGTGGAGAATTATGGTTAGGACTAGGGGAGCATTAGGGTGAGGGTTTGACTCAGGGTATGGGATAGGTTTGGAGGTAGGGTTACGGTTAAGTTTAGGGTTAGGGTTAGTGTTAGGTTTAGGGTTAAACCTAGGATTAGGGCTCAGAATAGGGCTAGGATTTTTGTTAGCATTAGAGCTACAGCTAATGAAAGAATAGGATTTTCATTCGGATTAGTTCTAGCTTTAGCTTTAGTGTTTACAGCAAGGTTTACTTGTAGGGTCTGAATCAGAGTCAGGGTTATTTCTAGTGTTAGGTTTAGTACTCAAATTAGGGCTATGTTTAGGGCTAGGTGTAGTGTTAGGGTTTGATTTAGCTTAAGAGTTAGGGTTAGGGTTCTGGCTTGGTTTTGTTTTAGGGCTAGGGTAGTGTTAGGGCTAGTTCTCCAATTAGCATTAGGATTAGGGCTATTGTAAGAGTGAGCTTTAGGGTTAGAACCAGGTTTAGGGCTAGGGTGAAGGTTAGGGGTAGGATTGGGGCTAGAGATTGGGATAGGGTTTGGATTATGATATGGTATAGGTTTAGAACTTGGGATAGCACTAGGGAGATAGTTAGAGTTAGTCTTAATGCTACGGATAGTGTGAGGTTTAGGGTTAGGGCTTAAATAGGGTTAGGATTAGCGCTATGGGTTGTGGTAGGTTTAGGACTAGGTTTAGGGCTAGGGTTAGGTTTAGCATTAGGGTTACGGTAATGTATGATGTTACAGCTACATTTAGGGCTAGGGCAAGGCATAAAATTAGAGTTAGGTCTCATGTTATTGTTAGGGTTAAGATTAAGGCTATGCTTAGGGATAGGATTAGGGCTACAAGTTTGTTTGGGTTAGGGCTAGGATTAGGGATAGGGCTAATGTCATGTCTAGGGTTATTTTTAGGGATAGTTTTAGGCTAAGGATTATGGCCAGTTCTATTGTAAGTGTTAGGTAGAGTTTTAGGGCCTGGTTTAGAGCTAAGGGTATTAGTAGTGTCAAAGTCAGTGTTAGGGTATGGGTTGGGTTAAGGTTTTGGCTTAGGGCTAAAATTAGTATCAGGGTTAATGTTATGGTTAGAATAATGGATATGGTTAGGTTTAGGGTTAAGATTAGATTTAGAGTGATGGACAGGTTTAGGTTTAGGGATAGTGTTAGGTTTAGGACTAGGTTATGGTTAGGGTAATAGATTGGATTAAATCTACAGTTAAGGCTAGGGTTATGGTTAGGTTAAGACTATGGTTACGGTTAGGCCTAGGTTTAGAATTTGGTTAGGGTTATGGTTAGGATAATAGATAAGATTAGATCTAGGGATACGGCTAGGATTATGGTTAGGATTAAGGCGATGGTTTGGGTTAGATTTCGGGTTAGGACAAGGTTTAGGTTTATGGTTAGGTTTAGGTTAAGTGTTATGGCTAGAGTTAGGGTTAGGGATAGGGTTAAATCTAGGCTTAAGGGCTCTGATTAGTGCTAGGTTTTGGGTTAGTTTAGGGCTATGTAGGACTATGGCTAATGTTAGAACTAGGGTTATGATTAGGGCTAGTGTTAAGTTTAGCATCATGTCTAAGTCTAGTGTTTACATTAGGTTTTTTTTTTTAGGGTGGTAATTATAGATAAAGTTAGTGTTACCATTAGAGTCAGGATCAGTGTTACTGATCAGAGTTAGGAATAAACTCGATTAGGGCTAGTATTAAAGCTAGGTGTAGAGTTTGAGTTTGTGTAAGGGTTAGGGGAAGAATTTGGGATAGAGCTAATGTCATGTCTAGGATAATGGTTTGGTTAGGGTTAAGGTTAGGGTTTTAACTCAGTTTTGTTTTATACCTACGGCTAGGATTAGGGCTACTTTTAGGATTAGCGATTGTATTAAGACTAGTCATATGGTGAGGCTTAGGCTTAGATTTATTGTTATGGTTAGATTTAGGTTTAGGACTATGGCTAGATTTAGGGCTAAGTTAAGGGCTAATGTTAGGGTTATGGTAATGGATAGAATTAGAACTAGAAATAGGGCTAGGGCGAGATTTAGAGTTAGTCTTATTGCTAGGGTTAGGGTTACGTTTACGTTTAGGTATAAATTGGGTCTAGATTTAGGGCTAGGGTGAGTGTTAGGGTTAGGCCTAGGGTTAGGGCTAGGGTTAAGGTTAGTGTTAGATTTAGGGTTAGGGTTAGTGTTAGGGGAAGGGATGGGGTTATAGCTAGGTTTAGGGCTAGGTTAAGGATTAGAATTACTGTTAGGGTTGGGTTAGTATTAAGGCTATGTTTAGGGCTAGGATGAGGATTTGTGTTAGGGCTAGGGCTAGGATCAGGACTAGGGCTTATGTCAGGTCAATATTTATGGTTAGTGTTAGTTATAGAATTAAGTTATGGCTAGTCTAGTATAAGGGTTAGGTTTAGGGTAAGGGTAAGTTTTAAAGCTAGGTGTATTATTAGGGTTAGGGTCCGGGTAGAGTTTACTTTATGTTAAAATTTAGGGTTAAGCATTGAATTAGCATTAGGGTTAGGGTTAGGGTAATGGATAGGATTAGGTTTAGGGTTCAGGTTAAATTTAGAGTAATGATTAGAGTTAGTGTTCGTGATAGGGTTAGCATTGGGCCTAGGGTTAGCATTTGATTTAGGGTTATCTTTAGGTTAATGGATAGGGTTAGAACTTTGGTAAGGACTAGGGATAAGGTTAAGATTAGAGGTAGGGTTAGGGTTAGGCCTAGGGTTAGTATCAGAAATAGTTTCAGGGTTATGTTTAGGAAGGGTTAGAGCTTGAGCTATGATTAGGGCTAGGGCAAGGGTAGGGTTAGGTTTAGGTCTAGGGTTATGGTTAATGTTACAATTTGGGCTAGACTTAGGGCTAGGATAAGGCCTAGGTTTTGTGTGAGGTTTAGGGCTAGCGTTAGGGCTATGGGAAATGTAAGAGCTAGAGAAATGTTTATGGAAAGTTTTAGGGTCAGGGTTATGGAGAAGTCCAATGTTAGGGTTAGGATTTTGGTTAGGATAAAGTTTAGAGCTAGGGTTTTTGTGAGGTTAAGGGTCACTGTTTGGGATAGGGTTAGGTTTAGGGTGACTGCCAGAATTACGACTAGCATTTGCTCTAGGGATAAGGTTGATCTTTACGTTAGGTTTATGGTTATTTTAGGGTTAGTGCTAGCTTTTTGTTTAAGGCTAGGGCTCGATTTATGACTATATTTAGGATTAGGTTTGCTCTAGTCCTGATGTTACTGTTAGGTTTAGAGACAGGATCACTGGTAGGGGTAGTGTTAGGGTTCAGTTTAGTGTTAGTGTCAGATTAAGACATGGGGTTAGTGTTAGGGGCAGAATAAGGGTCAGGGTTAGGGTTAGGGTTAGGATTAGAGGTAGAATTAGGGCTAGGATAGGACTAGTAAGAGAGTTAGTGTGTGGGATAGGCTAAGAATTAAGATTAGGACTAGGTTAGCATTAAGGTGAGGGTTTGACTTAGGAAAGTGATAGGATTTGAGATAGGGTTAGGGTTAGGTTTAGATTTAGGGCTAGGGTTAGGCTTAAGTTTAGGTTAATGTAGGGTAAGGGTTAGGGTTAGGTTGAGGTTTAGGGTTAGTGTTAGGGTTAGGGATAGGGTAAGTGTTAGCATTAGTGTTACTGTTAGGGTTAGGATTAGTGTTAGGGATTGGGTTAGTGTTAGGTTTATGGTTAGATTTAGGGTTAGGGGTATGGTTAGGTTACGGCGTGTGTTAGGGTTAGGATTCGGGTTAGGGTTGATGTTAGGGTTTGTGTTGGGTTTAGGGTTAGTGTTAGGGTTAGAGTAGGGTTATGGTTAGTGTTAGTGTTAGTGTTAGGGTTAGGGTTAGGGTAAGGTTTAGGGTTAAAGTTACTGATAGGTTTAGTGATAAGATGAGATTTAGAATTAGGTTTAGTGTTGGGTTTAGTGTTATGTTTACATTTAGGGTTAGACTTAAGGTTAGGGTTAGTGTTAGGGTTAAATTTAGGGTTAGTGTTAGGGTTAAGATTAGGCTTAGGGTAATTATAGGGTTAGATTTAAGGTTAGGTTTAGTGTTAGTGATACTGTTAGGAACAGGATTAGGGTTAAAGTCACAGTTAGGGTCACAAGTATGGTTAGGGTAAGGTTTAGGTTTAGGGTTAGTGTTAAGGTCAGGGTTAGTTTTAGGGTTAGGGTTAGTCTTGGGGTAGTGTTAGGGTTAGGGGTAAGGTAGGGTAAAGGTAAGGGATAGGGTTATTTTTAGCCTTAGGGTTAAGATTAAAGTTAGGGCTAGGTTAAGTATTAGGTTTAGTGTTAGAGTGAGGGTAGTGTTAGGGTTAGGGTTAGGATTAGGGTAAGTGTTAGGGTTAGGGTTAGGGTTTGGTTTAGGGTTAGGTTTAGTGTAGGGTTAGGGTTATTATTAGGATTAGGTTTAGTGTTAAGGTTGGGGTTAGTTTTAGGTTTAGTGTTAGGGTCAGGGTGAGTGTTAGGGTTAGGGTTATATTTTAGGTTTAGAGTGAGGGTTAGGCTTAGGGTTAGGAGTAGTCTTAGGATTAGGGTTAGGTTTAGGGTTTCTGTTAGTATTAGGCTTAAGGTTAGGCTTTGGTTCATGGTTAGGGTTAGTGATAAATTTACGGTATACAATAGGGTCAGTGTTAGAATTAGGGTTACAGTTAGGGTTAGTGTTAGGTTTATGGTTAGATTTTGTTTAGGGTTAGGGTTAGGCTTAGGGTTACTGTTAGGATTAGGGTTAGGGTTAGGTTGAGGGTGAGTATTTGGGTTAGTGTTAAGTTTAGAGTTAGAATTAAAGTTAGGTTAGCATTAGCTTTTGGGTTAGGATAGTGTTATGGTTATTTTTATGGTTAGGGTTTTGTAAGGGTTAGGGTTAGGGTTAGGGTAAATGTTAGGTTTAAGGTTAGGGTTAGTGTAAGTGTTAGGATTATGGTTGGGTTAGTGTTAATGTTAGGGTCAGAGTTATGGTTAGTTTAACAGATAGGGTTACAGTTGGGGTTAGGGTTAGGATTGTAATTAGGGTTAGTTTTAGGGTTAGCGTTAGGGTTAGCTTTAGAAAAAGGTTTAGAGTTAGGGTAATGTTTAGGGTAGGGTTAGTGTTATTGTTAGGATTAGGGTTAGGACTTTTGTTAGGGTTAGGTTTAGGGTAAGTGTTAGGGTTATGTTTAGGCTTAGGGTTAGGATTAGTGTTAGGGTTAGTGTTAGAGTTAGTATAATGTTATTATTTGGGTTAGGGTTAGGGTTACAGTTAGGATTAGGGTTATGATTAGGGTCAGGATTAGTGTTAGGGTTAGGGTTAGGATTAGGATTAGGGTTAGTGTTTTTGATAGGGTTAGGGTTTAAGGTAGAATTCAGATTAGGGTTAGAGTTAGATTTAGATTTAGGTTTAGGGTTAGGTTTAGGGTTAGGGTTAGGGTTAGTGTTAGAGATAGGTTTAGGGTTTGTGTTAGGGTTAGCTTTGGGGTTAGCTTTAGGGTTACTGTTAGGATTAAGATTAGAGTTAGTGTTTGAATTAGGTTAGGGTTAGGATTGATGTTAGTGTTACAGTTATGGTTAGGGTTCGGGTTAGTGTTAGGTTAAGGATTATGGTTAGGGTTAGTGTTACTTATAGAGTGATGGTTGGGGTTAGGGTTAATGTTAGGTTTAGGGTTAAAGTTAGTGTTAGGGTTAGGGTTAAAATTATGGTTAAGGTTAGGGTTGTGATAGGGTTAGGTTAGGTTTAGGGTTGATGTTACTGTTACGGTTAGGGTTAGGGTTCAAGTTAGGGTTAGTGTTAGGTTAAGGATAGTGTTAGTGTTAGAGTTACATTAAAGATTACAGTTATGGTTAGTGTTACATACAGAGTTATTGTTGGGGTTAGGGTTAATATTAGGTTTAGGGTTAAAGTTAGTGTTGGTGTTAGTGTTATGGTTATGGTTGGTATTAGGTTAGGGTTAGGGTAATGGTTTGGGAGAGATTTTGTGTTAGGGTTAGGGTTAAAGTTAGTGTTTGTGTAATGGTTAAGGTTAGGGTGTGGGTTAGTGTTAGTGTTACAGTTAGGGTTCAGTTTAGGGCATGGTATGGGTAGGTTTAGGGTTAGTGTTAGGGTTAGGTGTAGGTTTACATTTAGAATTAGAGTTAGTGTTACAGTTAAGTTTAGGGTTAGGGTTAGGATTTGTGTTTGGGTTAGGGTTAGATTTAGGTTTAGGTTAAGTGTTAGGGTTAGGGTTAGGGTTAGGTTTATGGTGAGGTTTAGTGTTACTGTTAGGGTTAGTGTTAGAATTAGGTTTAGTGTTATGGTAAGGGTTAGGGTTAGGGTTAGGTTTTGGGTTATGGTTAGTGTTAGGTTTAAGGTTAGGTTTGGGTGTAGGATTAGGGTTAGGGTTACTCTTAGGATTAGTTTTAGTATTAGGATTGAGGTTTGGGTTATTGTTAGGGTTAGGGTTAAAATTTAGGGTTAGTGTTGGTGTTTGGGTTAGGGTTATAGTTAGGTTTAGTATTAGTGTTAGGTTTAGGGTTACGAATAGGTGAGGGTTTGGGTTAGATAAGGTTTAGGGACAGGGTAAGGCTTAGGGTTAAGTTAGGGTTTGTGTTAGGTTTAGTGTTAGGATTGAGGATAGGGTTTGTGTTAGAGTTAGTGTTAGTGTTTGTGTTAGGTTTAGGATTAGTGTTAAGGTTAGGGTGAGGGTTTGTGTTAGGGTTAGGATTATGTTTATGGTTAAGGTTAGGGTTATGGATAGCGTTAGGTTTAGGGTTAGGGTTAGTGTTAGGTTTAAGGTTAGCGATAGGAGTAGTGTTAAAGTTAGGGTTAGGGTTAGGGTTACAGTTGGTGTTAGTGTCAAGATTATAGTTAGGGTTATGTTTAGGTTTAGGGTTAGGGTTATCGTTAGTGTTATGGTTAGTGTTAGTGTTACGTTTAAGTTTAGTGTTATGGTTAGAATTAGGATTAGAGTTAGGGTAAGGGGAATTGTTAGCCTTAGGTTTAGGGTTAGATTTAGGGTTAGGGTTATGATTAGGGTTAGGTTTAATGTTACAGGTAGTGTTAGGGTTAGGATTAGGGTTATGGTTAGTGTTAGTGTTTGGGTTAGGGTTAGGGTTAAGGTTAGTGTTAGTGTTCGAGTTAGGATTAGGGTTAGGTTAAGGTTTCAGGTTAGCATTATTGTTAGGGTTAGGATTAGGGTTAGCTTTAATGTTATACTTAGGGTTATTATAGATTTAGGTTTAGTGTTAAGGTTAGGGTTAGGTTTAGGGTTAGGATTAGGGTTAGGATGAGTGTTAGAGTTTGTGTTAGGGTTAATGTTAGGTTTAGTGTTAGGGTTTGTGTTAGGGTTAGAGTTTGTGTTAGGGTTTGTGTTACAGTCAAGATTAGGGTTATAGTTAGTGCTAGAGTTAGTATTAGGTTTAAGTTTAGGGTTAGTATGAGGGTTAGAGCTAGTACTTGTGATAGAATTAGTTTTTGGGTTAGGATTTATGTTAGGGTTAGATTTAGTGTGGAGAGTTAGGGTCAGGGTTGGCTTTAGGGTTAATGTTAAGGTTAGGGCTAAAATTTGTGTTAGGGTTAGGGTTAAGGCTATCTTTAGGGTTACAGTTAAGTTTAGAGTTAGAATTAGGGTTAGGGTTAGTGTTATGTTTAGAGTTAGGGTTAGGTTTAGGGTTAGTTTAAGATTAAGGCTGGGGTTAGGGTTAGTGTTAGGGGAGTGTTAGGATTAGGGTTAATGTTTGGGTTAGGTGTAGGTTTACGGTTAGGGTTAGGTTTAGTGTTACTGATAGAGTTAGGGTAAGGTTTAGAATTAGTGTCTGGGTTAGTGTTAGAGTTAGGTTTAGTGTTAGTGTTAAGTATAAGGTTAGAGTAAGTGTTAGGGTTAAAGTTATATATATGGTGTGGTTTGTTGTTAGTTTTAGGTTTAGGGTTAGTGTTAGTGATAGGGTTAAGTTTAGGTTCAGGTTAGTGTTAGGGTTAGGGTTACAGTTAGGGTTAGTGTTAGGGTAAGGGTTAAGGTTAGGGTTAGTGTTACTTATAGAGTTATGGTTGAGGTTAAGGTTAAAATAAGGTTTAAGGTTAAAGTTAGTGTTAGGGTTAGTGTTAGAGTTAGGGAATGGGTTAGTATTATGGTTAGTTTTAGGGTTCATGTAAGGAGCAGGTTAAGGTTTATTGTTATGGTTAGGTGTAGGTTTACGGTTAGGGTTAGTTTTAGTGTTCTGGTTAGGGTTAGGGTTAGGGTTAGGATTAGTGTTTGGGTTAGGGTTACAGTTAGGTTTAGGGTAAGTGTTAGGGATAGGGTTAGGGTTAGGGTTAGTGTTAGGTTTAGAGTGAGGTTTAAGTTTAGTGTTAGGGTTAGTGTCAGGGTTAGGGTTAGTGATTTAGTTTAAGTTAGAGTTAGGTTTAGGGTTAGTGTTAGGTTTAGGGTTACAGTTAGTGTTAGGTTTAGGGTTGCAGTTTGCTTTAGTGTTAATGTTAGTATTAGGGTTACCGTTAGTGTTAGGGTTATGGTTAGGGATTATGTTAGGGTTAGGTTTATGGTTAGGATTAGTGTTAGTTTTAGGTTTAGGATTATAATTTGTGATAGGGTTAGTGTTAGATATGGGTTAGGATTAGGATTAGGGTTATTGTTATGGTTATGTTTATAGTTTGCGTTAGTGTTAGGGTTAATGTTAGTATTTGAGTTAAGTTTAGGGTTAGGTTTACGGTACGTTTAGGGTAAATTTACGGTTAGGATCAAGGTTATCTTAGGGTTGGGTTATGGTTAAAGTTAGGGTTTATGTTATGGTTAGTGTTAGGATTAGGATTAGTGTTAGGGTTGCAGTTAGGATTGGGGTTAGATTTAGGGTTAGGAATAGTGTTAGGGTTGGTGTTTGGGTTAAGGTCAGCGTTAGGGTAAGGTTTAGGTTTATGTTTAGGGTTTATATTTGAGTTAATGTTAGTGTTAGTGTTAGGGTTAGGGTGAGTGTTAGTGTTAGGGTTAGGGTTAGTGTTAGGGTTAGTATTAGGTTAGGCTTAGGATTAGTGTTTGTATTAGGGTTAGGTTAGTGTTAGTGTTAAGGTTAGGGTTAGGATTAGGATTAGTTTTAGAGTTAGGGTTTGTGTTAGGGTAGGTTTTAGTGTTAGTGTCAGTTTTAAGCTTAGGGTTAGGGTTAGGGTTAGGTTTAGGGTTAGCGTTAGTGTTTGGGTTTGGGTTATATTTAGGTTTAGAATTAGTGTTGGGGTTTGAATTATTGTTAATATTAGGTTTAGCATTTGGATAAAGGTGAGTGTTAGAGTTTGGGTTCAGGGGAGGGTTAGGCTTAGGTTTAGGTAAGGGATAGGCTTAGGTTAGGCTTAGAATTATGATTTGGGTAGTGTTTGTGTTAGAATTAGGGTTGGGTTAGGGTTAAGGTTACATTAGGGTTTGGGTTATGGTGAGGGTTAGAGTTAGAAATCAGTCTAAGTTTAGGTTTAGGGTTATTGGTAGTGTTTGGTTTAGGTTTAGGGTTATGTTTAGGTAAGGGTTAAGTTTAGGGTTAGGGTTATGGTTAGGATCACGTGAAGGTTTAAGGTTAGAATTAGAGTTAATCTTAGGGTTAGTGTTAGTATTAGTGTTAGCATTAGGTTATCGTTTATGATAGAGTTAGGATTAGGTTTAGGATTTGTGTTATGCTTAGGGTTAGGGATAGTTTTATGGTTAGTATTAGGGTTAGATGAGGCATAGGGTTAGTTTTAGGGTTACAGTTAGGGTTAGGGTTAAGGTTAGTGTTAGCATTACCGTAGATTTAAAGTTTAGTTTAGTGTTAGGTTTGGGTTTAGGATTAGGGTTATGGTTAGTAAAGCATTAGGGTTGGGGTAAGGGTTAGTGTTTAGATTTGGGTTTGAATTACTGTTAGGGTTAGAGTTAGGGTTTGGATTAGTGTTAAGTAAGGGTAATGGTTAGGGTTAGCTTAGGGTTATTGTTATTGTTTAGGTTAGAGTTTTTGTAAGGGTTAGGGTTAAGGTTAGGATTAAAGATACATTAGGGTTAGGGTTAGGGTTAGGTTTGAAGTTAGTGTTAGGGTTAGGGTTAGGGTTAAGTTTAGTTTTAATGTTAGGGTTATGGCTAGGTTTAAGGTTAGTGTAACGGTTAGTGTAAGTTTTATTTTTAAGCTTAGGTTGAGGGTTGGGGTTAGTGTTATTGTTAAGTTAGGTTTTGAGTTAGGGTTAGGGTTAAGGTTTGGGATAGTTTAGCATTACTTTTTGGGTTATGATTAGGGTTAGGGTTAATGTTACAGTTAGGGTTAGGGTTAAGTTTAGGGTTAGTTTTAGGATTACGGTTAGTGTTATGGTAAGAGTTATTTTGGGGTTCAAATTAGTTAGAGTTAGGGTTCGGGTTATGTTTAGGGTTAGTTCTAGAGTTAGGGTTAGGGTTAGGGTTAGGGTTAGTGTTAGGGTGAGGGCTAGAATTTGGGTTATTCTTAGGGATAGTGTTAGTGTTTGAGTTAAGTTTAGGGTTAGGTTTAGAGTAAGCTTTAGGGTAAATTTAGCGTTAGAATTAAGGTTTGTTTAGGGTTAGGGTTATGGTTAAGGTTAGGATTTATGTTATGTTTAGTGTTAGGGTTAGGATTAGTATTAGGGTTGCGGTTTGGATTAGGGTTTGTTTTAGTTTTAGGTATAGTTTTAGGGTTAGGGTTAGGGTTAGTGTTAGGGTTAGGGTCAGTGTTAGGGTAAGGTTTAGGTTTAGTTTTAGGGTTATAATTAGAGTTAGTGTTTGTGTTAGGGTTAAGGTGAGTATTAGGGTTAGTGTTAGAGTTAGTGTTAGGGTTAGGATTAGGTTAGGCTAAGGGTTAGGGTTCATGTTAGAATTAAAATTAGTATTAAGGTTATGGTTAGGGTTAGGATTAGGATTAGTGTTTGGGTTAGGGTTCGTGTTAGGGTAGGTTTCAGTGTTAGTGTTAAGGTTCAGATTTGGGTTAGGGTTAGCATTCGTGTTTTGGTTTGGGTTATATTTAGGTTTAGAATTTGTGTTGGGGTTTGAATTATTGTTACTATTAAGTTTAGAATATGGATAAGGGTGTGGGTTAGAGTTAGGGTTTGGGGGAGGGTTAGGCTTAGGGTTAGGTAAGGGATAGACTTAGGTTAGCCTCAGGATATGATTTGGGTAAGTGTTTGTGTTAGAATTAGGGTTTGGGTTAGGGGTAAGGTTACATTAGGGTTACGGTTATGGTGTGGGTTAGGTTTAGGATTCGGTCTAAGCTTAGGTTTAGGGTTATTGGTTGCATTAGGGTTAGGGTTAAGGTTATGTTTAGGTAAGGGTTATGTTTATGGTTAGGGTTACAATTAGGATCATGTTTAGGTTTAAGGTTAGAATTAGGGTTAGTCTTAGGGTTAGTGTTAGGGTTAGTGATAGTATTATTGTTAGCTTTATGTTATCATTTATGAAAGGGTTAGGATTAGGTTTAGGGTTTGTGTTATGGTTAGGTTTAGGGATAGATTTATGGTTAGTATTAGGGTTAGAGTGAGGCATAGGGTTAGTTTTAGGGTTATGGTTAGGGTTTGGGTTAGTGTTAGCGTTACGGTAGATTTAGTGTTCAGGTTAGAGTTAGGTTTAGGTTTAAGGTTAGGGTGATGGTTCGTAAAGCGTTAGGGTAGGGGAAAGTGTTAGTGTTTAGATTTAGGTTTGAATTAGTGTTAGGGTTAGAGTTAGAGTTCGGGATAGGGTTATGTAAGGGTTAGGGTTACGGTTAGCTTAGGGTTAGGGTTATTGTTTTGGTTAGAGTTTTTGTTAGGGCTAGGGTTAGGTTTAGGATTAAAGTTAGGGTTAGGGTTAGTGTTAGGTTTGTGGTTAGGGTTACGGTTAGGGTTATGGTTAGGTTTAGGTTTAATGTTATAGTTATGGTTAGGTTTAGGGTTAGTGTTATGGTTAGGGTAAGTGTTATTTTTAAGGTTAAGTTGAGGGTTGTGGTTAATGTTAGGGTTAGGGTTAGGGTTTGAGTTAGGGTTAGGGTTAAGTTTTGGGATACGTTAGGGTTACTTTTAGGGATATGATTAGGGTTAGGGTTAGTGTTACAGTTAGGGTTAAGGTTAAGTTTAGGGTTAGTTTTAGGATTACGATTAGTGTTATGGTTAGTGTTAGTTTTGGGGTTTGATTTAGAGTTCGAGTTAGGGTCCGGGTTATGTTTAGATTTAATTTTAGAGTTAGGGCTAGTATTAGGATTAGGTTTAGTGTTAGGGTTAGAGTTATGGTTTTTGTTAGGGTAAGTGTTATGGTTAGGATATGTGTTTGGGTTAAAGTTAGATTTAGGGTTTGGGTTACGGTTAGTAAGAGCGTTAAAGGGTTAGGATTAGGGATCATTTTAGGGTTAGGGATAGGGTTAGATTTAGGGTTAGGGTTAGTGTTAGGGTTAGGGTTAAAGTTTTTTTTTTTATTTTTTTAGGGTTAAAGTTAAGATTAGGGATTGGTTTGTGTTAGGTTTAGGATTAGGTTTAGGGTTCGGGTTAGTGATATGATTAGAGTTTGGGTTAGGGTTAGTGTTAGATTTAGGATTAGGGTTAGTGTCAGGTTTAGTGTTAGGTTTTGGGTTAAAGTAAGGAATGGTTAGCATTAGTGTTAAGTTAGGGATAGCTCTATGTTTTTGGTTAGGGTTCCTTTTAAGGTAATGGTTAGTTTTAGGGTAAGAGTTACTTTAGTCTTAGGATTAGGGTTAGAGTTAGGATTAGTGTTAGTGTTAGGGTTAGAGTTAGTATTAGAAAAAGGGTTAGTGTTAGGTTAGGGTTAGTGTTAGTTAAATGATTAGAGATAGGATGAGGTTTAGGGTTAGTGATAGGTTTAGGGTTAGGCTTGGGGTTAGGGTGATGTTTAGGGTTAGGTTAAAATGAGGATTTGGTTTAGGTTTTGTTTCAGTGTTAGGGTTAGAGTTAGTGTTATGGTTAAAGTTGGTGTTAGGCATAGGTTCCAGTTAGGGTTATGGTTTGGGTTTGTGTTAGGGATAGGATTAGGGTAAGTGTTACTTCAGATTTAGAGTGAGGGTTAGTGTTAGAGTTAGGGTTATTGTTAGTGTTAGGTTAGTTTTATGGTTATGGTTAGGGTTAATGTTACGGTTAGAATTAGGGTTAGGGTAATTGTTAGGATTAGGGTTAGGATTAGTGTTAGTGTTAGCTGTAGCAATAGGGTTAGGTTTAGTGATAGGGTTAAGTGTAGGGTTAGGGTTAGGGTAAGTGTTAAATTTAGGTTTTGGTTTAGGGTTAGGTTTAAGATTAGTGTTAGGGTTAGGTTGGGGTTTTGTGTTTGGGTTAGTGTTAGCATTATTTTTAGGTTTAGGTTTAGGATTAGGTTTAGTGTTAGTGTTAGTGTTAGAGTCAGGGTTAGTGTTAGTATTAGGGTTATGGTTAGGTTTATGTTTATTTTTAGGGTTAGTGTTAGGTTTAGGCTTCGTCCAAGTTTTAGGGTAAGGGTTAAGTTTAGTGTTAGTGTTAGGGTTAGAGTTATGGTTAAGGATAAGGTTTGGATTAGGGCTAGGGGTAGGATTACGGTTTTGTTATGGTTAGGGTTAGTTTTAGGTTTAGGGTTTTCGTTAGGTTTAGGGTTAGTGTTAGGGTTAGTGCTAGGGTTAGGGTCAGGGATAGGGTTAGTTTTAGGCTAAGGGTTAGGGTTTGGGTTATTGTTAGATTTATGGTTAGAGTAATGTTTAGGGATAATGTTAGGATTAGTATTAGGGTTAGGGTTAGGGTTAGTGCTGGGTTTAAAATTAGGGTTAGTGTTTGGTTTACAGTTAGATTTAGGATAAAGTTTTGGATTAGGGTTAGAGTCATTTTTAGAATAAGAATTAGTGTTAGGATTAGTGTTATGGTTAGGGTTAGGTTTTGCATTGGTGTTAGGGTTAGAGATAGGGTTTTTGTTAGATTTTGGTTTAGGATTTTGTTATGGTTATAGTTAGGTTTAAGGTTAAGGTTTGTGTTAGGTTTAGGTTTAGGGTTAGGGTTAGCGTTAGGAATATGATTAAAATTAGGGTTAGGTTAGGGTTAGGGATAGGGTTAGTGTTAGTGTTAGGGTTTTTTTAGGTTAGGTTTAGGGTTAGGTTTAGTTTTTGTTTTTGAGTTTAGGTTTCTCTTAGAGTTAGAGTTAGGTTTAGGGTTAGTGTTATGGTAAGGCTTAGGGTTTGTGTTATGTTTAAGGTTAGGGTTACCGTTAAGATTAGCATTAGATTTAGGTGTAGTATTATGGTTAGGGTTAGGGTTAGAGTTAGTTTTAGTCTTAGGATTAGTTTTAGGGTTAGGTTTATGGTTAGGGTTAGGTTTTGTTTTAGCATTAGTGTCAGGTTAAGGGTTAGAATTAAGGTCTGTCTTCAAGATATGGTTGGAGTTAGTGTAAAATTTAGGCTTAGGGTTAGGGTTAGCATTAAGTTTAGTGTTAGGTTTAGGGTTAGGGTTACAATTTCTGTTACTGTTAGTGTTAGATTTAGGGTTAGATTTGGGGTTAGGCTTAGTGTTAGGGTTAGTGTTAGGGTTTTTGTTAGATTTAGTGTTAGGTTAGGGTTAGGGTAAGGTTAAGTTTAGTGTTAGAGTTACTTTTAGGATTTGGGTTAGTTTTAGGGTTAGGGTTTGTGTTCATGTCAATGTTAGGGTTAGTGTTAGGGTTAGGGTTACAGTTAGCATTAGGTTTAGGGTTAGTGTTTGGGTTTTAATTAGGGTTAGTGTTAGTTTTAGTGATAGGTATAGGGTTAGTGTTAGTGTTAGGGTTATGTTTAGGGTTAGGGCTAGGTTTAGGGGTAGGATTAGGTTTAACTTTAGGGTTAGGTTTAGGGTTAGTGTTAGAGTTAGAGTTAGGGTTAGTTTTAGGTTAAAGTTTAGGGTTTGTGTTAGGGTAAATTTCAGGGATTGGGTTAGAGTTACGGTTAAAATTTGTGTTAGTGTTAGTGTTAGTGTTAGGGTTAGGATTAGGGTTATGGGTAGTGTTAGGGTTAAGGTTTGTGTTTGTGTTAGGGTTACAGATAAGTTTATGATTACGGTTATGGTTATGGTTAAATTAGGATTAACTTTAGGGGTAGGGGTAGGGGTAAGTTTAGTTTTAGTTTAGGGTTAGTGTTAGGTTTAGGTTTAGGTTGAGAGTTAGAGTTAGGTTGAGGGTTAGGTTTATGGTTAGGATAAGTGATAGCTTTAGGGTTAGGGTTAGCCTGAGTGTTAGTGTTAAGGTGAGGTTTAGTGTTAGTGTTAGTGTTAGGGTTAGGGTTAGGGTTAGTGTTAGGGCTAGGGTTAGGGTTAGGTTTAGGGTTAGTGTTTGGATTAGGTCTAGAGTTAGGGTTAGTGTCAGGTTTTGAAATAGGTTTAGGTTAGTGTTTGGCTTACTGTTAGTATTAGGTTTACAGTTAGGTTTAGGGTTATTATTAGGGTTAGGGTTAGTGTTAGTGTTATTGTTAGCATTCATCCAATGTTTAGGGCTAGGCTTAGAATTAGTGTTTGTGTTAGGGTTAGGGTTAGGGTTAGGGTTAAGTATAGTGTTTGGGTTACCATAAGTTTAGGGTTAGTGTTAGGGTTAGAATTAGTGTTACTTTTATGGTTAGCTTTAGAATTAGGGTTAGGCTCAGTGTTAGGGTTAGGGTTTGGGTTAGGGTTAATATTAGAGTAAGTGTTAGTGTTAGCGTAAGTTTTAGGATTAGTGTTAGTTTTAGGATTATGTTTAGGGTTATGGTTATGGTTCGTTTTAAATTTAGGGTTTGTTTTAGGATTAGGGTTTGGGTTATTAGCATTAGGGTTAGGTTTAAGATTATTGTTAGGGTTAGGGTTAAGTTTATGTGTAGGTTTAGGGTTAGTGTTAGTGTTAGGGTTAGCATTAGGGTTAAGGTTAACATTAAAATTAGGGTTAAGGGTAGGGTTAGTGTTACGGATAAGTGTTAGGTTTCAGGATAAATTTAGGATTAGGGTTAGGTTTAGGGTTAGGGTTAGTTTTAGAATTAGGTTTAGGTTTAATTTTAGTATTAGGGTTGGTAGGGTTAGGGTTAGGGTTAGTGTTAGGGTTAGGGTTAACTTTAGTGTAAGTGATAGTGTTAGTTTTCCTGTTAGGGATAGGGTTTGTGTTACATTTAGGGTTAGTGTTAGGTTTAGGGTTAGGGTTAGGGTTAGTGTTATGGTTAGGCTTAGGATTATGGTTTGTTAAGTTTTAGAGTTATGTTAGGGTCATGGTTATGGTTTAGGTTAGGGTTTGTGTTAGGTTTAGAGTTATAGTTAGCGTTAGTGTTAATTTAGGGTTAGGCTTTGTGTTAATGCTGCAGGCCGGCTGGCTGGGCAAAATAACCAGGGGGTGACAAGGAACTTGTGAAGGTTGATACAGCAGGAGTGGGAGCCATTTATTGTAGGACAGTAGGGGTATATATACATAACTAATTACAAAAGTTTATCTTAATTAACATAAACCAGATATAGCAGTTAAACAACAAGGAATCATCATCTTAATGATTACACACAGCTTAACTTAATTGACACAATCTATCCACAGCAGTCAGTCATTAAGGAATCTCTATCATCTTAATGGCTCGCTGGCCTTACTTCACAAACAACTCCTCCTAGCAAAGTGCCAGGCGCCATCTTGACTTGTTTACGGACCCTAATATCTCCCCCTTTTGTTTAATTTAAATAACAAGTATGTGGCTTAGGGACCGTGCCTCTTTTAGGTTGTACAATACTACATATGGTCCTTACCTGTCATTGGATGGTCTAACCTCAAATTGTCAGCCTCCTGTCTTAGGTTGGTACCATTGTAATTGGATCTTACCCATCCTTGACTACCAGCCCAACACACTCAGCCACACTTGTGGATACACAAACACCATAAATAATCTGCTTCAAGCAGAAGGGGAGAATACAAAATGCCACAATAACAACCCAATTGATGGCTCCAAGTAAGAAGCCCTTGGAAAAATTATACCAGCAATGACACCAAGTTACAATTTGTTGTAGATTAGAGTTTGTTGTCTCAGTCCAGGTAAAGCAGTGTCTCAATAGATTAACTCACAGTCCAGGTAAATCACAGTCCACGTAAGTTCACTGTCCTGGTAAGTTCTGCAGGCAGCTAGCTTAAATCACAGTCCAGGTAAGTTCTGCAGGTAGCTAGCTTGATCCGAAGTGTTGTCTGGTTCTCAGCAACGCTGGAAATTACTCCACCCTCGTCCTCACTGGCACTGTGAAAAAGGCAGGAACTCTGGCAATGCTAGCTAAAGAAAATCTTGTAGTATTCCAGCAGGCACTAAGAAAACAACCTTCTGAACAATTTAGTACATTATCTCAAGTTTTTTTTTTTTTTTTTTTTTTTTTTACATTTGAAACAGGCCTTAATGGTGCTCATTACTCATTAACCTCCAGGTGTGGGAGAACCATTATCCCAGATGTAAGGATATTTTTGGTCTGTAAAAATCGCTTTAGCTAGTCTCTCTGGAATCCAAATCTGCTGCTGTTCTCCCTGTGGAAACATACAAACAGACCCCTGACTCCAGACAATCACCAAGTCAGGACCTTTAATAATCCTCTGCCCAGCTGCAGCATTCTCGGGCAGCCCCAGATGGGGAGTGTCCAGGACTCCTGGGGAGAGTCCCGGGGAGTGTCCCAGACTCAAACTGCAACCGGGCACAGGGAACAAGAGCCTGCAGGACCGTGCCTCCAGGTCAGGTCTGGATTTGGACTCTCAGCAGTGGCGGGGAGTGGGGCAGAGCTGGCTGCTGCCCCTTGGAAATTCCTTGATGCTTGACCGGCTCACACATGGGGCAGCTGCTGCGCTTATTCACACACCCTCCATTAACAAAATGTATTTAGTAGTAGCCTTTTGTTGCAACCTTTTCCTTGATAATCCTTCCTCCTCTGAACTTTTTTCTTCTTTCTGACTAGAGTTCCTGGGCTTCTATCAACATATGCCCTAACTGCTCTTGGTTCCACTGGGGTGCCTCTTTCCCTTATCAATTTACCTAACACCACTTCCATATTTTCATCACAAAGACAATACAATACATTGAGACAAAACAAGACACAAACATACTGTATCAATCCTCTCCATTTTCTCGAAATGTCCATTTTTCCTCTCGCCCTATCTAGGGACGAGCAGATTTGCTCTAGTCCTATCTATGGACGGGCAGCTTTTCCTCGTCACTTACCCTCGAGTGTCCTGGGGATCCCTGTATGGGCCACGATCTGCTACAGGCCGGCTGGCTGGGCAAAATAACCAGGGGGTGATGAGGAACTTGTGAAGGTTGATACAGCAGGAGTGGGAGCCATTTATTGTAGGACAGTAGGGGTATATATGCATACATAATTACACACAGCTTATCTTAATTAACATAAAACAGATATAGCAGTCAACCAATAAGGAATCATCATCTTAATGATTACACATAGCTTAACTTAATTGACATAATCTAGACACAGCAGTCAGTCATTAAGGAATCTATATCATCTTAATGGCTCACTGGCTTTACTTCACAAACCACTTCTCCTAGCAAAGTGTCAGGTGCCATCTTAACTTGTTTACGGACCCTAACATGTTAGTATTGTTTTTTTAAAGAGAGAGAGAGAGAGAGAGAGAGAGAGAGAGAGAGAGAGAGAGAAAGAAAGAAATTTTTAATATTTATATTTTAGTTATTGACAGAAACAACATCTTTGTTTGTATGTGGTGCTGAGGATTGAACCCGGGCCACACACATGCCAGGCGAGCACGCTAGCGCTTGAGCCACATCCCCAGCCCCTTAGTGTTAGTATTAATGATAGGATTAGGGTTAGGTTTAGGGTTACTTTTAGGTTTAAGGTTAGGGTTTGGTTTAGGATAGGGTTAATGGTGTGGTTATTGATTAGGTTAGTGTTAAGATTAGGGTTAGGGTCATTGTGAGGTTTAGTTTTAGGGTTAGGGTAAGGGTTAGGGTTAGGTAAGATTATGGTCATGGTTTTGGTTAGGGTTAGGGTTACAGTTAGGTTTAGGGTTAGGGTTAGTGTTCGGGTTAGTGTTAGGGTTAGGGTTAGCATTACATTTAGGTTTAGTTTTAGTGTTAGGGTTAGGTTTATGGTTAGTGTTAGTGGTAGGTTTAAGTTTAGTGTTAGGGTTAGGGTTAGGTTTAGGGTTTGTGTTAGGATTAGGGTTAGAATAATAGTGTGGGTTCTTGTTAGATTTAGTGTTAGGGTTATTGTACGGATTAGGTTCAGCCTTAGGTTTAGGGTTAGGGTTAGTTTTATGGTTAGGATTAGGGTTTTCGTTAGGATTAGTATTCGGTTTAGGGTTAGAGTTAGGTATAGGGTTAGTGTTAGGTAGGGTGAGGTTTAGGGTTAGTGTTAGGTTTAGGGTTAGTGTTAGGTTTAGTGTTAGGGTTAGTTTTAGGTTTAGAGTTACGATTAGGGGTAGGGTAGTGTTAGGGTTAGTGTTAGGTTTATGGTTAGGTGTAGGGTTTGTGTTAGGGTGAAAGTTACAGTTAGAGTTAGGGTTAGTGTCTAGGTTTGGATTATGCTTAGGGTTCAGGTTAGGTTTAGGGTTAGGGTTACAGTTAGAGTTAGGGTTAGGGTTGGTGTTTGGGTTTTGATTAGAGTTAGGATTAAGGTTAGGGTTAGGGTTAGTGTTAGGGTTAAGTTTAAGGTTTGTATTATGGTTAGAATTAGGGTTAGGTTAGAGTTATGGTTAGGATTAGGGTTAGGTTTAGGTTTAGGGTTAGGATTAGTGTTAGATTTAGTGTTAATGTTAGAATTAGAGATAGGATTACGGTTAGGTTTAGGGTTAGGTTTAGTATTAAGTTTAGGGTTAATGTTAGATTTAGGGTTAAAGTTCTTGATATGGTAATGGTTACGTTTAGGGGTAGTTATAGTTTAGAATTGAGGGTAGGGTTAGTGTTAGGTTTAGGGGTAGGGATAGTTATACTGTTAGTGTTAGCGTACTGGTTAGGTTTAGGGTTAACTAATGCTTAGGGTTGGGGTTAGGTTAGAATTAGGGTTATGGTTTGTTTTAGGTTTGTGTTAAGTTACGATTATGTTGGTGTAAGGGTTACCATTATGGTTAGAGTTAGAGTTAGGTTTAGAGTTAGTCATGGATTTAGTGTTAGGGTTCTTGTAAGATTTAAGATTAGTGTTAGCTTTAGGTTTAGTGTGAGGTTTAGGTTAGGTTAGGGTTTTTTAATGATTAGAGTTTGAGTAAGTGTTCATGTTAGTGTTAGGGTTATGGTTAGGATTAGGGTTAGTTTTACTGTTATGGTTAGGGTTAAGTTTAGGGTTAAAATTATTATTTTGGATAGGGTTAGAGTTAGGTTTATGGTTAGTGTTAAGGTTAGTGTTAGGTTAGAATTAGGTTTAGGATGAGGATTAGGGTTAGTGTTAGCGTTAGGGTTATGGTTAGGGTTAGTGTTATGGTTAGGATTAGGGTTAGGTTTAGTGTTAGGTTTAGGAATAGTGTTAGGTTTAGTGTTAGGGTTATAGTAAGGGTTAGGGTTCGGGTTCATGTTAGGGTTAGGATTAGGTTTAGGGTGTGTTTATGGTTAGGTGTTAGGGTTACGGTTAGGTTTAGGGTTAGGCTGAGGGTTAGGGTTACAGTTAGGATTAGTCTTAGCATTGGGTTCTGGGGTAGTTTTACATTTAGTTTAGGTAAGGGTTAGGTTTAGGGAATAAGGATTAGTTTTAGGGTTAGGGTTAGGTTTAGGTTTCATGTTAACGTTACAGTTAGGGTTAGTGTTTGTTTTAAGTGTAGGGATAGGGTTAGGTTAGCGTTAGTGTTAGGGATAGTGTTAGGTTTAGCATTAGTGTTTGAGTTAAGGTTATAGATAGGTTTAGGGTTAGTGTTATTATCAGGGTTAGGATTAGTGTTTGGTTTAGGGTTAGGTGATGGTGAGGGTTAGGTTAGGGTTAGGGTTAATGTAATTGTCAGGGATAGCCTTAGATTTGGGGTTAGGGTTAGTGTTAGGGTTATTATTAGTGTAAGTGTTAGGGATGGCCTTAGCTTTGGGTTAGGGTTAGGTTTAGTGTTATGGTTAAGTTTATGTATAAGGTTAAGGTTTAGAATTAAAATTCGTTTTAGACTTAGGGTTAGGGTTAGTGTTAGGTTTAGTGTTAACTTTAGGGTTAATTATAGGGTTATGGTTAGGGTTAGAGGTAGGGTTAATTTTAGGATTAGGGTTAAGGTTCATGTTAGGGTTAAGTTTAGGGTTAGTGTTAGGGTTAGGATAAGGGTTAGGGTTCCTGATAGGTTTAGGGTTGTGTTTAGGGTTAGTGTTACAGTTAGTGTTAGAGTTATGGTAGGGTTAGTGTTAGGGTTAAGGTTAGGGTTAGGATTAGTAATAGGGTTAGGTTTAGGGGTAGGTTTAATGTTAGGTTAGGGTTAGGGTTAGTGTTAGGTTAAGGTTCGGTGCATTAGGTTTGGGGTTTGTGTTACCTTTAGGATTAGGTTAGGTTTAGTTTTAGGTTTAGGGTTTAAGTTAGTGTTAGGGTTAGGGTTAGGTTTCAGTTAAGGTTTAGGGTTAGCTTAAGAGTTATAGTTAGAATTAGTGTTAGTGTAAAGTTAGGGTTAAGATTAGTGTTAGGATTAGGGTTAGTGTTATTTTTACAGTTAGTTTTAGGGTTTGTGTTAGGATTACTGATATGGTTATGTATAGGGTTAAGGTTACTGTTAGGATTAGGGTTAGGGTTAGATATAGGCTTAGGGTAGGTTAGGGTTAGGGTTAGGGTTAGGATGGTGTTAGGGTTAGGGTTAGGGTTCATGTTAGGTTCAGGCTTAGGGTTAGTGTTAGGTTTAAGCTTAGGGTTTGGGTTAGGTTTAGGGTTAGGGTAAGGTTTATCATTAGTGTTTGGTTTAGATTTATAATGGGGTTTAGGGTTCGTGTTAGTGTTATGGTTAGGGTTAGTGTTAGGTTTAGAGTTAGGGTTATGGTGAAGGTTAGGTTAAGGGTTAGGTTTAGGGTTGTTTTTAGGGTTAGGATTAGGGTAAGGGTTAGGGTAAAAGTTAGGGTTAGGTTTAGGGTTAGGGTTAGGGTTAGAGTTAGGTTAGTGTTTCTGTTAGGGTTAGGGGAAGGGTTAGATTTAGGGTTAGTGTTAGAGTGGGGTTATGGTTTGGGTGTGGTGTAGGCTTAGTGGTATGGCTCGGTATAGGGTTCATGTTAAGATTACGTTTAGGGTTAGTGTTAGGGTTAGTGTTAGTATTAGGATATGGGTTTGGTTAGGTAAGCGTTAGCATTAGGTTTAGATTTATTATTAGGGTTAGGATTAGGGTTAGGTTAGTTTTAGTGTTAGAGTTAGTTTTAGGGTTTGGGTTAGTTTTAGGGTTAGGGTTTGTGTTAGGGTCAATGTTAGGGTTTGTGTTAGGGTTAAGGTTACAATTAGTGTTAGGGTTAGGGTTAGGGCTATGATTTATGTAAGGTTTTTTTATGGTTAGGGTTTGCATTAGGATTAGAGTTAGGATTAGTGTTAGGTTTAAGTTTAGTGATATTGTTAGGCTTAGGTTTAGTTTTAGTGCTACGGATAGTTATAGGGTTAGGGATAGGTATAGAGTTAGTGTTTCAGTTAGGGTTAGGGTTAGTGTGAGGGTTAGTGTCAGGTTTAAGGTTAGGGTTTGTATGAGGGTTAGGTTTAGGTTTAGTGTTAGATTTAGGGTTTGGGTTAGTGTTATGGTTAGGCTTAGGATTAGGTTTAGGGTTTTAGGGTTAGGGTTATGTTTAGGGTTAATGGTAGGCTTAGGGTTAGGGTAAGTGTTAGGGTTAGTGTTAGGGTTAGGTTTTGTGTTCATGTTAGGTTTAGGGTTAGCATTAGTGTTAGGGTAAGGGTTAGTGTTAATATTAGGTTTATGGTTAGGTTTAGGGTTAGGGATAATTTGGAGGTTAAGGATAGGGATAGAGTTAGGGTTTTGATTAGGTTTAGGGTTAGGGTTAGGGTTAGTGTTAGGGTTAGAGTTAGTGTTAGGTTTAGTGTTAGGTTTTAGAGTAGGGTTTGTGTTACGATTAGGATTAGGGTTAGTGTTAGAGTTAGGGTTTTGGTTAGAATTAGGGTTAGGGTTAGTGTTAGGGTTTGTGTTAGGTTGAGGATTAGGATTAGTGTTAGGGTTACAGTTAGGGTTAGGTATAGGGTTAGTGTCAGTGTTACGGTTAGGGTTAGGATTAGTGTTACTCTTAGCTAAGGGTTAGGTTTGGGGTTAGGTTTAGCGTGAGAAATAGTGTTATGGTTAGGGATAGGTTTAGTGTTAGTGTTAGAGTTAGATTTAGAGTTAGGTTTAATTTTATAGTAAGGAGTAGGGTTAGGGTTCAGGTTAGGCTTAGTGTTAGGAATATGGTTACGGTTTGTGCTATTAATAGGGTTAGGGTTATGGTTTGTGTTAGGGTTAGTTTTAGGGTTATGGTAAATGTCACAGATAGGATTAGGTTTAGATTTAGGTTTAGGTTTAGGGATATGGGTAGTGTTAGGGTTACGGTTTTGGTTTAGAGTTACAGTTAGCTTTTGGGTCAGGGTTAAGTTTAGGGTTTGTATTAGTGTATACTTTGCATTAGAGATAGGTTTAGTGTTATGTTTAGGGTTAGGTTTAGGTTTAGTGTTAGTGATAGGTTTAGTGTTGGGGTAAAATTAGTGTTAGGTTTAGGGTTAGGGTTAGTGTTAAGATTAGTTTTAATGTTATGTAAGGGTTAGTGTTATTATTAAGGTTAGAGTTAGTGTTAGTGTTATGGTTAGGGATTGGTTTTCGGTGTTAGGTTTAGGGTTAGGGCTATCATTAAAGTTAGTGTTAGGGTTATGTTTATGATTAGTGTTAGCATTAGGGTTAGGGTAATGGTTGGAGTTACTGTTGGGGTTAGGGCTATGATTTATGTAAGGTTTTTTTTTACTTTTAGGGTTATGGTTATGGTTACGGTAAGTATAATATTACGGTTAGGGTTAGGGTTAGGTTTGGTTTAGGATTAGGGTTAAGGTTTGTGTTAGGGTTAGATTTAGTTTTAGGTTTAGGGTTAGAGTTAGTGTTATGTTTATGGTTAGGGTTAGGGTTGGGGTTAAGTTTACCTTTAGAGTTATTTTTAAGGTTAGGTTTAGAGTTAGGTTATGTTTAGGGTTATGGTTAGGGTTACAGTAAGTATTCATATTAGGGTTAGGGTTAGGGTTAGGTTTGGTTTAGGATTAGGGTTAAGGTTCGTGGTAGGGTTAGATTTAGTTTTAGGGTTAGGGTTACAGTTAGTGTTATGTTTAGGGTTAGGGTTAGGGTTGGGGTAAGTTTACCTATAGTGTTATTTTTAAGGTTAGGTTTAGAGTTAGGTTATGGTTAGGGTTATGTTTGTGGTTAGGGTTAGTGTTAGGATTAGGGTTAGCAATAGGGTTAGAATTAGGGTTTTGTTTTGTTTTAAAGATAGTTTTAGAGTTAGGTTTAAGGTTAGTATTATGTTGAGTGTAAGGGTTAAGTTTAGCGTTAAGGTTAATATTATGTTTAGGGTTATGGTTAAGGTTAGGGATAGCATTAGGCTTTGTGTTAGGATTAGGGATAGGGTTAGTGATCGGGTTAGAGTTAGGTTTAGGGTAAGGTTTCGGGTTAGGTTTAGGGTTTGTTATAGTGTTAGGGTTGGAGTTAGTGTTAGGGTTACTAGTAGGATTATGATTAGGGTTAGAGTTAGATTTAGGGTTAGGATTTGGTTTTGTGTTAGGTTTATAGTTAGGGTTAGTGTTAGGATTAGGCCTATGGATAGGTTTAGGGTTAAGTTTAGGTTTAGTGTTAGTGTTATGGTTTGCATTAAGGTTTCTGTTAGGGTTAGTTTTACAGTTAGGATTTCTGTTAGGTTAAGCCTAGGTTAAGGGTTAGTGTTAGTGTTAGAATTAGGCTTAAGTTTACAGTTAGTTTTAAAGTTATGGTTAGGGTTAATGTTAGGTTTAGGGTTAGGGTTGCTGTTAGGGTTAGGTTTACGGTTAGGGTTCCTGTTAGGATTCAGGTTCTTGTTAGGTTTCGTGTTAGTGTTAGGGTTAGGGTTAAGAATAGTGTTAGGAATATGATAAGATTTGGGTTTGTGTTAGGGTTAGTGTTAGGGTTATGGTTATGGTTTGTGTTAGTGTTAGGGTTAAGGTTTGTTTTAGTGTTAGGGTTAGGTTAGGTTTATGGTTAGGGTTATGGGTAGGATTAGGGTTGGAATTACTGTAAAATATAGGTTTAGGGTTAGGATTAAGTTTAGGGTTAGTGTTATGTTTAGGGTTAGGATTAACTTTATGGTTAGTCTTAGGGTTATGTTTAGGGTTAGTGTTAGTTTTAGGGTAAGGTTTAGGGTTAGGATTATGATTAGGTTTAGGGTTAATATTAGTGTAAGGGAGAGTGTTAGGGTTAGGTGTAGTGTTAGGTTTATGTTTAGGGTTATGTATAGGGTTAGTGTTAGGGTTAGTTTTATATTTAGGTTTAGAGTTACTGTTAGTGTTCATGTTAGGTTTAGAGTTAGGGTATGATTTATGGTAAGAATTAAGGTTAGAATTAGGTTTAGTGTTACAATTAGTGATAGGCTTTGGATTAGGTTTAGGGTTAGTGTTAGGGTAAGTGTTAGTGTTTGTGTTAGCATTAGGTTTAGTGTTAGGTTTAGGGTTACACTTAGGATAAGGGTTAGGTTTAGGGTTAGGTTAAGGTTAGGGTTAGTGTTAGGTTTAGGGTTAGAGTTTTTGTTAGGTTTAGGTTTAGGGTTAATATTAGGGTTAAGGTTACGGTTAGGATTAGGGTTTGGGTTAGGGTTTTGTTCATGTTAGAGTTTGCTTTAGGGTTAGCATTAGGTTTAGTTTTAGGGTTAACGTTAGGGTTAAGGTTAGTGTGGGTGTTAGGGTTAGGGTTAGGAGTAGGGTTAGTGTTATTGTTACGGTTAGCATTAGGTTTAAGTTTAGTGTTAGGGTTACAGTTAGGGTTAGTGGTAGTGTTAGGGTAATGGTTATGGTTACGGTTATGTTTAGGTTTAATATTAGGCTTAGGGTTCATATTAGGTTTAGTTTTAGAGTTATTGTTAGTGTTAGGTTTCGGGTTAGTGTTAGTTTTAGAATTATGGTGAGGTTTAGGGTTAGTGTTAATGTTAGATTTGGGGTTAGGGTTAGGGTTACGGTTAGTGTTAGAGTTTTGGTTAGTGTTAGTTTTACAGTTACATTTAGGTTTAGGGTTAGCGTTAGGATTAGGGTTAGGGTTAGTGCTAGGGTAAGGATTAGATTTAGGATTAGTGTTAGTGTTAGGGTTAAGGTTAGTTTTAGGGTTATTAATAGCATTAGGATTAGGTTTTGTTTTAAGTTTAGGGTTAGGGTTAGTGTATGGTTAGTGTTAGTGTTAGGGTTAGGATTAGCAATAGTTTAAGTTTATTGATAGGTTGAGGTTTAGTGTTAGGGTTATGGTTAGGGTCAGTCTTAGGTTTACGTTTAGGTTTAGGGTTAGTGATAGAGTTATGGATGGGTTAGGGTTAGTGTTAATATTAGGGTTAGGGTTAGGGTTAGCAATAGTTTAAGTTTAGGGATAGATTGACCTGTAGTATTAGTGTTAGGGTTAGTGTTACGTTTAGGTTATGGTTAGTGATAGTGATAGGGCTATGCATGGATTAGGGTTAGTGTTAGTGTTAGGGTTAGGGTTTTGGTTTGTGTTAGGGTTAGTGTTATGGTTAAGGTTAGGGTTAGGGAATGGTTTAGTGGTAAGGTTAGGGTTAGATTTTTGGTGTTAAGGTAATGTTAGAATTAGGGTTAGGGTTAGGAGTAGTTTAAGCTTTAGGTTTAGGTTTAGGGTTAGGGTATTTTTAGGGTTAGTTTTAGGGTTAGGTTTAGGTTTTTTTTAGGTTTACAGTTAGGGTTAGAGGTTTTGTTGGGGTTAGGTTTAGGGTTGGTTTTAGTGTTAGGATTGGGTTAGGGTTAGGGTTAGTATTATGGTTAGCACTACAGTAGGTTTAGGGTTAGTTTTAGGGGTAGCATTAGGTTTAAGATTATGGTTAGGGCTAGTGTTATTGTTAGGGTCATGCTTAGGGTTAGTGTTAGGTTTAGGGTTAGGTTCAGTGTTAGAGTTAGGGTTAGTATTAGTTTTAGTGTAGGGTTATGGTTAGGGTAGGGTTAGTGTTAGGTTTAGGTTTAGACTTAGGGTTTGTGTTAAGTTGAGGGTTACAATTAGAGTTAGACTCTCTTTTAAAATTAGGGTTAGTTTTAGGGTTAGGTTTAGGATGAGTGTTAAGATTAGGGTTAGGTTTAGGGTTAGTTTTTGGGTTAAGCTTAGGGTTTGTGTTAAGTTTATTGTTGGGAAATGTTAGATTAAGTTTACATACTGGATTAGGTTTAGGATTAGTGTTAGTGTTAGGTTTTGCGTTAGCGTTAGTGTTCTGGTTAGTGATTGTGTTAGGGTTAGTGTTAGTTTTAGGATTAGTGTTAAGGTTAGGTTTAGGGTTAGTGTTAGGTTTAGGGTTCTTCTTAAGTTTAGGGTTAGGTCTAGGCTTAGGATTAGTGTTTGTGTTAGGTTTAGGGTTAGGATTAGTGTTAACAATAGTGTTAGTGTTAGGGATAGGTTTAGGGTTAATGTTAGTGTTAAGGTTAGGATTAGGGTTAGTGTTATGGTTAGGTTTAGGGTTAGGTTTAGGGTTAGTATTAGGGTTTGTGTTAGGGTTTGCGTTAGGGTTAGTGTTAGGGTTAATGTTAAAGTTAGGTTTAGTGTTAGGTTTAGTGTTATGTTTAGGGCTAGGATTAGGATTATGGTCATGATAGGGTAAGGTTTATGATTAGGGTAATGGTTATGGTAAGGCTTATTTTTAGGTTTGGTGTTAGGTTTAGTATTAGGGTTAGGCTTAGGTGTAGTGTTAGTGTTAGAATTTGGGTTAAGGTTAGGGTTAGTATTAGGGTTAGTGTTAGTGTTAGTGTTAGGGTTAGTGTTAATGTTAGTGTTAGGTTTAGGGTTAGGGTTATGTTCAGGGTTAGGTTGAGTGTTAGTTTTAGTGTTAGGTTTGGGTTTTGGATAAGTGTTAGGTTTGGGTTTAGGATTAGTGTTAGGTTTAGGGTTAGTGTTTTTTTTAGTATTAGAGTTAGTGTTACACAAAGAATTTGTGTTAGGTTTCTGGTTAGATTTAGGGTTAGGGTTAAATTTAGGATTAGGTTTAGGGTTAGTGTTCAGGGTAGGATGAGGGTTAAGGTTAGTTTTTAGGTTAGAGTTAGGGTTGGAATTAGGGTGTGTGTTAGGATTAGGGTTAGTTTTAGAGTAGTGTTACATGTAGAATCAGGGTTAGGGTTACAGTTAGGGTTAGTGTTAGTGTTTGGGTTTGGGTTAGGGTTAGTAATAGGGTTAGTTATAGGGTTAGTTTTAGGGTTGGGTTAGGGTTAGAGTTAGGGTTAGGCTTAGGTTTCTGTTAGGGTTAGTGTTAGAGTTAGAGTTAGGTTTAGGATGAGTGTTAGGGTTAGGGCAAATGTTAGCTTTAGGGTTAGTTTTAGGGTTAGAATTAGGGTTTGGGGTTAGGTTAGGTTTAGTGTTAGTGTATGTTTTGGGTTAGTGGTAGTGTTATGGTTAGGGTTAGGGTTAGCAATAGTTTAATGATAGGTTGAGATTTAGTGTTAGGGTTAGGGTTAGGATTAGGGTTAGGCTTAGGGAAAAATCTAGTGTTAAGCCTTGGATTAGTGCTATTTTTGTGTTAGGGTTAGGGCTAGGGTTAGGGCTGTGACCAATGTAAGAACTAGTGTTAAATAAGGGTTAGTTTTAGGGTTAATATTTGAGCTGGAAATTGTGTTAGCTATAGCTTAGTGCTAGGGTGATATTTAGAGCTAAATTTAGTCTTTGGATAAGAGTCAGGTTCAGGGTTAATTTTAGGACTAGGACTAGAATTAGAGCTAGGGTTATGGCTAGTTATAGGAGTAGGTATTGGTATAGGGTAAGATTTAGGATTAGAGCAATGGCTTGGTTTAATTTAGGGCTAGGGCTAGGGTTAGGGCTAGTTTTCGGATCAGCAATAGTGTTAGGGCTAGTGGTATGGTGATTTTTAGGCTTAAGTTTAGGGTTAGATTTAGAGTTATGTTTAGATCTAGGGTTAGTGCTATGGCTAGGTTTACGGCTGAGGTTAGGGCTAGTGTGAGGGTTACAGTAACGGATAGGGTTAGAAATAGAAATAGGCCTAGGATGAGAGTTAGATTTAGGGCTATGGTTAGGGGTAGGGTTAGGGTTAGGGCTAAATTAGGGCTAGGATTAGTATTTGGGTCATTGTTATGATTAGGTCTATGTTTAGGGCTAAGGTTAAGGTTAGTGTTAGTGTTAGGTTTAGAGTTAGTTTTAGGGCAAGTGATTGGGCTATATCTAGGTTTATGGCAAAGACGAGCTTTAAAATTCAGGATAGGGCTAGGTTAAGGGTGAGAGTTAGGATTAAGGCTAGGCTTAGGGTTAGGATGTGGGCTAATATTTGTGTTAGAGTTAGTGCTAGGAGTAGAGCTAGGGCTAATGTCAGGTCTAGGGTTATGGTTAGGGATAGTATTAGGTTTAGGTTTATGGCCAAGTCTAGTGTAATGGTTAGGTTTAGTGTAGGGGTAAGGTTTAGACTAGGTATGTTATTAAGTTCAGAGTCAGATTAGGGTTTGGTTAAGGTTAAGATTTAGGTTTAGGGCTCGAATTAGCGTTAGGATTAAGAACTGGCTTTACAATTATGGCTGGATTTACAGTTAAGGTTAGGGTGAGGTTTAGGGTTAGAGTAATAGATATGGTTAGGTTTAAGATTCAGGTTAGTTTTAGAGTAATGTGTAGGGTTTGTGTTAGGGATAGGGTTAGGGTTTGGCCTAAGGTTAGCCTTTGGTTTAGGCTTATGTTTAGGATAATGGATGTGGTTAGTGCTAGTGTTAGGGCTTGTGTTAAGTTTAGGATTATGGCTAGAGTTAGGGTTAGGCAAAGGATTAGTGTTAGGGCTAGGGTTAGGGTTACTGTAAGTGTTAGGGGTTGTGCTAGGGTTAAGGCTAAGGTGAAGTTTAGGGTTAGATTCAGGGCTAGAGTTAGGTCTAGGATTAGCATTAGGTTCAGGGTTATGTTTAAGGTAATGGATAACATTCAATCTAAGATTAGGGCTACGGTTACAATTAAGATTAGAGCTAGGGTTAGGGTAAGAGTTAGGGCTAGGGTTATGTTTAGGACAAGAGTTAGAGTTTGAGCTAGGCTTAGGGCTAAGGAAAGTGTAAGCGTTAGGGTTTTGGCTAGATTTTTGGTTAGGGTTATGCTTAGGGCTGGGGTTAGGGCTAGGTTTTGTGTGAGATTTATGGCTAGCGTTAGGGCTATGGGTAATGAAAGAGCCTGGTTTATGGTTATGGCTAGTGTTAGAGTTAGGGTTGTGGATAGTTCTATAGTTAGGGTTAGTTTTTGGGTTAGGATAAGGTTTAGATCTAGGGTTTCTGTGAGGATAAGTGTCAGTTTTTGAGTTAGCATTGGGTTTAGGGTTAGGGCCAGAATTAGAACTAGGTTTAGGTCTAGGGATAGGGTTAATCTTTGCATTAGGTTAATGGTTATTGTTAGGGCTAAGGCTAGGATTTTTTAGGGTTAGAGTTATCGCTATATTTAGGATTAAGTTTAGGTCTAGAGCTAGTACTATGGTTAGATTAGGTATAGATTTACCAGTCGGGCTAGTGTTAGGGTTCAGTTTAGAGTTAAGGTCAGTTTTAGAACTAGGGTTAGTGTCAGGGTCAGAATAAGTGTCATGGTTAGGATTAGGCTTTGGGAAAGCTTTAGAGATAGAATGAGGGATAGGATTAGGACTAGTAATAAAGTTAGGGTTTGCGGTAGGCTAAGGATTAGGGTTAGAACTAGGGTACCATTAGCATGAGTGTTTTGCTTAGGGTAAGGTATAGGTTTAGAGCTAGGTTTAGTGTTAGGGCTAGAGTTAGATTTAGGGTTTGGGTTAAAGCTAGGGTTCGGGCTCATATTAGGGTTAAGTTTTGTGTTAGGGTTTGGGCTATGGTTAATCTAAGAACTGGCTTTACAATTCAGGGTAGTTTTATGGTTAGGGTTAGGGCTAGGTCTAGTGTTTGTGTTACGTTTGGGGTTAAAGTGATGTTTAGAGCTAGGGTGATTTTTAGAGTCAGAGTCAGGGTCAGTATTAGTTGTAGGGATAGGGTTAGGACTAGGTGTAACATTAGGATTTGGTTTAGGTTAAGAGTATTAGG
The DNA here is from genome assembly GCF_047511675.1 of Marmota flaviventris. Taxonomy (NCBI): domain Eukaryota; kingdom Metazoa; phylum Chordata; class Mammalia; order Rodentia; family Sciuridae; genus Marmota; species Marmota flaviventris. The sequence continues at coordinate 81,242,959 of NC_092501.1, read as the reverse complement.
GCTATAGCTCAGTTTTGTTTGAGGGCTGTGGCTAGGGTTAGTGTTAGTTTTCAAATTAGCATTAGGGTTAGGGCTAGTGTTAGGGTGAGTTTTATGTTTGAGTTAGGGTTAGATTTAGAGTTTCAGTTAGATCTAGTTTTAGGGCTAGGACTAAGTTTAGGGCTAGGTTTGGGATAGGGTTATGGCAAGGCTTTGTGTTATGCTAAGAGAAAATGTTAGAACTAGTTATAGGGCTAGGGCGAAAGTTATAGTTTGCCTTAGGGCTAGGGATATGATTAGGTTTAGGGTTAGGGTTAAATTAGGGCTAGAATTAGAGTTAGGGTTAGAATTAGGCCTAGGCCTTGGTTTAGGGATAGGTTTAGGATTAGGGTTAGGGTATGGTATGATGTTATAGCTAAGTTTAGGTCTAGGACGTGGGGTAAATTTACGGTTAGGGCTAATTTTAGAATTAGGGTTAGGATTAAGGCCAAGATTAGAGCTATGGTTTTTGTTAGGGATAGGGCTAGCATTAGGGCTAGGGCTAATGTCAGGTCTAGGGTTATTTTTAGAGATAGTTTTAGGGTTAGGTTTATGGCTAGGTATAGTAAAAGGTTTAGGTTTAGGTTTAGGGGCAGTTTTAGAGCTAGGGGTATTATTAGGGTCAGACTCAGGTTCTAGGTTTGTTTAGGTTGAGGTTTAGGGTTAGAGCTCAAATTATTTTTAGGGTTAGATTTAGGGTTAGGGTAATGGGTATTTATAACTATAGGGTTCAGGTTAGGTTTAAGGTAATAGATAGGGTTAAGGTTATCCTAGGGTTATCCTAGTGATAGAGTTAGGTTAAGCTAATAGATAGGATTAGAGCTTGAGTTAGGATTAGGGTTATGGTTAGGATTAAGGCTAGGGTTAATATTAGGTTTAGGTTTAGGGTTAGGGTTTAAGCTAGGATTAGGGATCAGATTAGGGTTAAGTTTTAGATTAGCTTAGGGCTAGGGTTAGGGCCACCACTAATGTAAGAACCAGGGTTATGATTAGGGCTAGTTTTATGATTAGAGTTATGGCTAGATCTATTATTAATGTTAGGTTAAGCTTTAGGGTGATGATTTTAGTTGGACTTATTTTTAGGATCAGAGTCAGGTCAGTGTTAGTTTTAGGGTTAGGAATACCTCTCAAATTAGAGATAGGGTTAAGGCTAGGTGTATGGTTGGGTTTTGTCTTAAGGTTAGGGCAAGAATTAGGACTAGGGCTAATGTCAGGTATAGAATTCTGGTCAGGTTAGGATTATTATTAGGGCTATGGCTCGGTTTTGTATTATGTCTAGGTCTTGCGTTAGGGCGAGTTTTAGGATTAAAGATAGTGTTTGGGCTAGTGGTATGGTGAGGTTTAGGCTTAGGGTTAGGGTTAGATTTACAGTTTTTGTTAGATCTAGAGTTAGGGCTAGGGTTAGGGCTAGGGTTAGGGCTAGTATTAGGATTATGGTAACAGATAAGGTTAGTACTAGAAGTAGGTCTAGGGCGAGAGGTAGAGTTAGTCTTAGGACTAGGGTTAAAGTTAGGGTTACATTTAGTGATAAATTAGGGCTAGGATTAGAGCTAGGGTTAGTGTTAGTGTTTGGCCTAGGGTTATGGCTTGGGTTAAGATTAGTGATAGTGTTAGGGTTAGGGTTAGGGAAAGGGATGTAGTTATAACTAGGTTCAGAACTAAGGTGAGTGTTGAAGTTAGGGATTGGGCTAGGGTTAGAATTCAGGTTAGGATTAAGGCTAGATTTAGGGCTAGGGTGAGGGTTAGGGATTGTTTTAGGTTTAGGGAAGAATCAGATAGAGGGCTAATGTCAGGTCTAGGGTTAGGTTAGGGATAATGTTTGGGTTAGTTTTATATCTAGGTCTAGTGTAAGGGTTAGGTTTAGGGTTAGGGTCAGATTTAGAGCTAGGTGTATTATTAGAATCAGTGTCTTTTTTAGAGTTTGGTTTAGGTTATGGTTTAGTCTTAGAGCTCAAATTAGCTTTAGGGTAAGTGTTGGGGTTAGAATAATTGATAGGTTTAGGTTTAGTGTTCAGGTTAGGTTTAGGTAATGGATAGGGTTTGTGTTAGCAATAGGTTTAGAGCTAGGTCTTGTGTTAGCATTTGGGATAGGCTTATGTTTAAGTTTATTGATAGGTTTAGGACTAGGTTTTTGGTTAGGATTATGGGAGGGGTTATAGTAAGGGTTAGGTTTAGGCCTAGGGATAGTGTTGGGGTTAGGTTAAGGGTACGTGTTATGTTTTGAGCTATGATTACAGCTATGGCAAATGTTAGGGTTAGTGTCAGGTATAGGTTTAAGATTAGTGTTAAGTTGAGGGCTAGGGTTAGCATTAGGGTTGGGTTATGTTTAGGGTAATGGATGGAGTTACAGGTAAGGTTTGGCCTTGGTTATGGTTAAGATTAGGTCTAGGATTAGGGTTAGTGTTTGGGTTAGGTTAAGGGTTTATGTTAGGATTTGAGCTATGTTAAGGGCTAGGGCAATTGTTAGGGTTAGTTTCATGTATAGGTTTAGGATTAGTGTTAAGTTGAGGGCTAGGGTTAGCATTAGATTTAGGGTTATGTTTACGGTAATGGATAGAGTTAGAGGTAAGGTTTGGCCTTGGTTATGGTTAGGATTATGGCTAGAATTAGGGTTAGGGTTAGGGTTAGGGCTAGGGTTATGTTTATGTTAAGGGTTAGTGTTTTAGCTAGGGTTAGGGCTAAGGCGAGAGTTAGGGTTAGGGTTAGGTCTAGGGTTAGGGTTGGGGTTACACTTAGGGCTAGGGTCATGACTAGGATTAGTGCTAATTTTTGTGTGAGGTTTAGGGCTAGCATTAATGCTATGGGTAATGTAAGAGTTAGGGTTAGGGTTATTGTTAGGTCTAGTGTTAGGGTTATGGCTAGATTTTGGGTTAGCATAAATTTTAGAGCTAGAGTTTTGTTAGGAGGCAGGTCTTTGTTTGCTTTGGGGTTAGGTTTATTGTTGGGGCCAGGCCACAATTAGAGCTAGTGTTAGGCCTAGGTGTAGGGTTAGTATTTGGGTTAGGTTAAGGGTTATTGTTAGGGCTAGGACTAGGTTTTATTGGGGGGGGGGCTAGTGCTAGAGATATAGCTAGATTTAGAATTAGATATAGCTAGGTTTAGTGTTAGGGCTTTTGTCTAGGTCATGTGTTAAGGTTAGGTTTAGGTATAGGGTTACCCGTAGGGCTAGTGTTAGGGTAAGATTTAGGGTTATTGCCAGGTTTAAACCTAGGATTAGAGTTAGGATCAGAATAAGTATCAGGGTTAGGGTTAAGGTTAGAGCTAGAATGAGGGCTATGGTTAGGATTAGTATTAGAGTTATGGTTTGGGGTAGGCTAAGGATTAGTGTTAGGACTAGGTTAGCATTAGGTTGAGGTTTTGGCTTATAGTAATGGATAAATTTAGAGCTAGGTTTAGAGCTAGTGTTAGGGTTAGGGATAATGCTAGGTTTAAGGATAGGATTAGGTTTAAAGCTAGGTTTAGGTCTTGGATTAGGCCTAGGTTTTCTGTTATTACAGGGCTATGGCTAATGTAAAAAATGGCATTATCTCTAGATCTAGTTTTAGAGTTAGAGTTAGGACTAGGTCTAGTGTTCGGTTTAGGTTTATGCTTAGGGTGATGCTTAGAGCTAGGGTTAGTGATAGGGTGTGATTCAGGGTCAGGGTAAGTTCTAGAGTTAGGGTTAAACTTGAATTAGGGCTGGGTTAGAGCTTGGCATCATAGGGTATTTTTTTTAGGTTAAGTATTAGGGTTAAGCATACTACTCGGTTTGGTTTGAGCTCTAGGGCAAGGGTTAGGACTAGTTTTCCAATTAGCATTATGGTTAGGGCTAGTGTTAGGGTGAGGTTTAGGCTTAGGTTTAACGTTTGCTTTAGAGTTAGGTTTAGGTCTAGGTTTAGAGCTAGGGTGAACTTTGGGCTAGTGTTGGGGCTAGTGTTGGGGCTAAGTTTATGGCTAGGGTTTGGGTTATGGTAAGGGATAGATTTAGAACTATGGTTAGTGCTAGGGTGAGAGATAGGGGTGGGGTTAGGGTGAGGGATAAATTAGTTCTAGGATTAGTGCTAGGTTTAGTGTTAGGGCTAGGCCTAGGTTTATGGCTAGGTTTAGGGTTGGGATAAGTGTAAGGTATGATGTTATAGCTAGGTTTAGGGCGAGGGTCAAAAAGATTAGGGCTGGGTTAGGGTTAGGATGAGGATTAAGCCTAGGTTTAGGGCTAGGATTAGGGCTAGGTTTAGGGCTAGGATTACAGCTAGGTTTTGGTTAAGGTTAGGGCTATGATTAAGGGTTGGGGTAATGTCAGGTGTAGGTTTATGATTAGGGTTAATTTTGGTTTAGGGTTATGGCTATTTCTAGTCTAATGGTTAGTTTGAGGGTTAGGGTCAGATTTAGAGATAGGGTTATTATTAGTCAGGTTAAGGTTAAGGTTATGTTAAGGTTTAGGGTCAGGGTTCTCATTAATGTTAGTGTTATGGTTAAGGTTAGGGTAATATTTATGGTTATGGTTAGGTTTAGGGTTCAGTTTAGGTTTAGAGTAATGGATACATTTAGGGTTAGAGATAGGGTTAGGTTTATCCTATGGTTAGCATTAGGGTTAGAGAAATGGTTAGGGTAATGGATTAGGTTACAGCTAGGGTTAGGGCTAGAATTATGGTTAGGATTAATGATAGGGTTAAGTTTATGTTTGGGGCAAGTTTCAGGGTTAGTGTTAGGTTTAGGGTAATGGTTAGGGCTACAGTTAGGGTTAGGGTTAAAACGAGGTGTAGGGCTCGGATTAGGGCTAGGTTTTGGGTTAGGTTAAGGCTAGGATTAGGGCTACGGCTAATGTAAGAACTAGAGTTATGATTTGGGATACTTTTAGGGTTAGGGCTAGGTCTAGTTTTAGGGTTAGGTATTCTTTTAGGGTGATGTTATAGCTGAGGGCTAAGGTTAGTGTTAGGGTCAGAGTCAGTGTCAAGGTTAGTTTTAGGGTTAGGGTAGGACTGGAATTAGGGATAAAATTAGGCTAGGTGTAGAGTTAGGGTTAGGATTAGGACTATGGCTTTCTTTTGGGGGGGGGGGCTAGCCCTAGTTTAGGGCTAGTTTAGGATTAGCATTAGTGTTAGGGCTAGTGGTAGTGTGAGGTTTAGGCTTAGGGTTTGGGTTAGATTTAGAGTTATCGTTTAATGTAGGATTAGGGCTAAAACTAGTATTAGGGCTAAGGTTAGGGAAAGTGTTAGGGTTATGATAAGGAATAGGGTTAGATCTAGGAATAGGGCTAGGGTGACAGTTAGATTTAGGCTTTGTGCTAGTGTTAGGGTTAGGGTTAAGGCTAAATTAGGGCTAGGATCAGGTCTAGAATTAGAGTAAGGATTAAGTCTAGGGTTAGAGTTAGGGTTAGATTTAGGGGAAGGGATGGGGTAATAGCAAGTTTCAGAACTTGGGCGAGAGATAAAATTAGGTATAGTGTTAGAGTTAGCGTTCAGGTTAGGATCAATCTAGGTTTAGGGTAAGATGAGTGATTGCTTTTGTGTTAGGGTTATGACAATAATTAGGGCCAGGGCTAATATCAGTTCTAGGAATATGGTTAGGGATAGTTTTAGGGTACGTTTTATGGCTAGGTCTAGTGTCATAGTTAGGTTTAGGGTAAGGTTCAGGTTTAGAGCTGGGGGTATTATAATGGTCAGCACCAGGTTTTGGGTTTGGGTTAGGTTGAAGTTTAGGGTTAGGGATCAAATTAGCATTAGGTTTAGATTTAGGGTTAGGGTAATAAAGAGAGTTAGGTTTAACCTTCAGGTTAGTTTTAGGGTTCAGGTGAGGTTTAGGTTAATGAATAGGTTTAGAGTTAGGCCTAGGGTTAGCATTAGGTTTATGGTTATCGTTAATGTAATGGATGGATTTAGAGCTAGGGTTATGGCTAGGGATATTTTTTAGGATTAGGGTTAGAGTTAGGGTTAGTGTTAGGGTTTAGGTTAGGGTTAGGTTTAGGGTATGAATTAGGGTTTAAGCTAGGGTTAGTGCTAAGGCTTGGATTAGGTTTAGGGTTAGGTCTAGAATTAGGGTTAGTATTAGGGTTAGGACTAGGGTTATCATTAGAGTAAGATTAGTTGACAGGGTTAGATGTCAGGTTCGGGTTATGGATAGGTTTAGGTTTAGGACCAGGGTTAATGTCAGGTTTAGCATAACTGTTAGGATTTGAGCTAGGGTTAGGACAATGGTAAGGGTTAGGTTTATGGTTAGGTCTAGATTTAGGTATTAGGTTAGGGTTAGAGTAGGTTTAGGGTCAGGGCTATGGTTATCATGAGGTTTTTGGTTAGGGTTAGGGTAATGGGTGGGGTTAGAGCTAGGGTTAAGGCTAGGGTTAAGTTTAGGATTAGGGCTCAGGTTTAGGATTAAGTTTAGGATCATGGCTAGGATAAGGTTAAGGGTATGGGTCAAGGATTGAGTAAGTTTTTTGGGCTAGGTTGAGGCTTCAGGTGAAAATCAGGTCTAGGGATACATTTGGGTTAGGGTAATGGCTAGGTTATTATTAGGTTTAGGGTTATGGTTAGGGTAATGGATAGAGTTTGAGCTAGGGTTTGGGCTATGGTTATGGTTAAGATTATGTTAGGGTTTGGCCTACTGTTATATTTAGGTTAAGGGTTAGGGTTTCAGCTAAAGTTAGAGCTAATGCTAGGTCAAGGGTTAGGTTCAGTGGTAGGTCTAGAGATAGGACTATGGTAGGTTTAGAGTTAGGGTTCTGGTTAGGGCTAGGGTTATCATTAGGGTTAGGATAAGGGTTAGGGTAATGGATATGTTTAGATGTAGGTTTAGATTTAGGGTTAGGGTTAGATTCAATTTTGCGGTTAGTTTGAAGGCTATGGCTGTATTTAGGTTTATTTTACAGGATTCGGGTTGAGCTAGGATTAGGGCTATGGCGAGTGTTAGGTTTAGGGTTAGGTCTATTGTTAGGGTTATGGCTAGCATTATCAATAGGCTTAGGTTTAGAGTTAGGGTAATGTGTAGGTATAGAGCTAGTTTTAGGGATAGGGTTAAGGTTAGGGTTAGGGTTAGAGTTAGAGATAGATTTAAGTTGATATTTAAGGTAAGAGTTAGGCTTTGTGTATGGTTTAGTACTAAGGCTAGGGTTAGGGTTAAGATTAGGGCTAGGGGGTTAGGGTAGCTCTAGGTTTAGGCCTAGGACTCACTCTAGGTTTTGTATTAGGTTAAGGGATAGGTTTAGGGTTATGGGAAATGTTAAGAGCGAGGATTATGTTTAGGACTAGTTGTAGGGTAAGGGTTATGACTAGGTGTATTGTTAGATTTAGGTTTCCGGTTAGGGTCAGGTGAAGAGATAGCTTAGTGTTAAATGCAAGTTCAGTGTTCAGGTTAGAGTTAGAGTTTAGGTTAAAACCAGAATTAGGACTAGGTTTATGTCTAGCCATAGGGTTAGTCTTTGTGTTAGGCTAAGGGTTATTGTTAGGGCTAGCACTAGGTTGTTGTTTAGTTCTAGGGCTAGAGTTAAGGCTAGATTTAGGATTAGGTTTAGGTCTAGTGCTAGTGGTAGGGCCACGTTTAGGAATAGGTTACTGGTGATAGGTTTTGGTCTTGGGTAAGGGTCAGGTTTAGACCTAGGGTTAGTGTTATATTCCAAGTAATGTAAGGCCTAGGGTAGGGTTTGGGATAGGGATAGAGCTAGAATGAGGGCTAGGTTTAGCACTATTTACAGGGTTCTGGTTTTGATTAGCCTAAGGATTAGGGATAGGTCTAGGTTTACCATCAGGGTTAGGGTTTTGCTTACAGTTAGGGATTTCCTAGAGCTAATGTTAGGGGTAGGGTTAGGGTAAGGGTAATGTATGATGATACAGCTAGGTTTAGGGCTACAATGAGGGCAAAATTAGGGTTAGGGATAGGGTTAAGTGTAGGGTTAGCATTAAAGCTATTGTTAGGCCTAGGATTAGGCTAGGGATTGTGTTAGGTTTAGGCTAGCTTTACGGCTAGGGTTAATGTCAGGTATAGGGTTAAGGTTAGGGATAGATTTGTGGATAGTTTTATGGCTAGGTATTGTATAAGGGTTAGGATGAGTGTTAGGGTCAGGTTTAGAGGGAGGGGTATTATTATGGTCAGGGTCAGCATTAGGGTTTGGTTTAGTTTAAGGTTAAAGATTAGGACTTGAATTAGCATTAGGGTCAAGGTTAGAGTTAGGGTAATGATATATTTAGGGTTAGGGTTCAGATTAGGTTTATGGTAAGGATAGGTTAGGGTTTGGGATAGTGCTAGGGTCAGGCTGATGGTTAGCATTAGGGTTAGGGTAAGGGTAATGGATAGGGTTAGAGCTAGGGTTAGGGCTAGGGTTATGGTTATTTTTTTCGCTAGGGTTAGAGTTAGGGTTAGGGTTACTGCAAGGATTAAAATTAGGGTTAGGTTTAGGGTAAGGGTTAGTTCTAGGTTTAGGTTAGAGTGAGGGTTAAAGCTAGGGTTGGGTCTCAGATTAGGGCTAGTTTTGGGGTTATGTCATGGCTCTTGTTAAGGATACAGCTAATGTAAGAACTAGGGTTATGATTAGGCCTAGTTTTAGGGTTTCATTTAGGACTAAGTCTATTTTTAAAATTAGTTTTAGGTTTAGGGTGATGTTTTGAACTAGGGTGAGTTTTAGGGTAAGAGTTTATTTTAGTGTTAGGGATAAGACTCAAATTAGGGATAATCTTGGGCTAGATATTGGGTTAGGATTTGGTTTAAGTCAAGGGTTAGGGTTAGTTCTATGGCTCGGTTTTGTTTTAGTACTAAGGCTAAAGTTAAGGGTAGTTTTATTATTAGCATTAGTGTTATTGCTAGTGATAGGGTGAGTTTAGGCTTAGGGGTAGATTTAGAGTTATGATAAATATTAAAGTTAGGGCTATGGCTAGGGTTAGAGCTAAGGTTAGGGCTAGTGTTCGGGTTATTGTAAGGAAGAGTGTTAGAACTAGAAATAGGGCTGGGGCAAGAGTTAGTTTTAGTCTTGGGGCTAGGTTTAGGGTTAGGTTTAGGGCTAAATTAGGGCTTGAAATAGGTCTAGGTTTGGTGTTAGGCTTAGGCCTATGAATAAGGGTATGTATATGGTTAGGTTTAGGGTTATTTTTGGTAAAAAGAATGCCTGTTTGATTTCCACCTCCATTTCGATTTACCCATAGGGGTCAAAAGGAAGTGAAACCTTACAATACAAAGTGTTCATGATAGTGAACGATTGAATTGAGAAGAGCACGCCTTGGGGGAATAATAAGAATAGAATAAAGATGATTCCTGCCCAATATCAAAGATTTGAACAAAACTAACTCTCACATTAAAATTACCTCTAACCCTAGCCCTAGCCATAACCCAAAACTTAACACTAACCCTAACGTGATTAGAGAACCAGTGACCCTAGAATTCCCGAACTTGGGAAGCCTTGTGGGGCAAGCTAAGTGATGATTCCTATGCAACATCAAAGAATTCTGACAAAATAATTATGGGAGGTATTTCAGTACATGCATATTTTCCTATTTTCTCCTAAATGGCTCTTAGATAAAGATGTTTTTGCATGTTTAAACTTAGGTCTAATTTCAAAAGGAACATACCAGAGTCCCCACAGAGAACTGATTTGAGTGTGTGAAGTTTCATGTAGCTAGCACAAGCACTGTTTGATTTTCAGCTCCATTAACTTTCCCGTATAGACCAAAATGAAGTAAAATCTTAAAACACAAAATGTTCCTGACAGAAAAGCTGTGAACAGAGAAGGCCTAAACCTGTGGAACAGAGTAAATCTAGCTAAAAGATAATTCCTTCCAGGTATCAAAAATTTTTAATAAAACTAACTCTAACCCTAACACTAGCTCTAACTCGAGCTCTTCATTAACCTTAATTTTTTATGGAACCTTTGATTGTAGAAGTTCTAAACTTGGACAGCCTAGTGGGGAAATCTAAGGGATGAGTGCTGTGCAGTATCAAAGAAATCTGACCAAATAGTTGATGGAGTATATAATTACATGCATATTTACCTGTTATCTCCTAAAGGACTCTTGTATAAAGTTGTTTTTACCTGCTTCAGCTTAGGGCTACTCTCACAAGAACAAACCAGAGATTGCCCAGAGAAAATTGATGAAGTGTGAAGTTTCAAGCAGCTAGCACCAATGCTGTTTGATTTCCAGCTCCAATTTCATTTACCTGAATAGTACAAAATGAACTGAAACTTTAAAATACAAACTGTTCATTAAATGAACCATCGAACCTAGGGGGCTAAAACATGTGGAATATAGTAAGGATAGGAGAAAAATGAATCCTGCCCAGTATCAAAGAAATTTGAATAAAACTAACTCTAACCCTAATACTAGCTCTAACACTAGCCCTAATACTAACCTTAACATAAACCCTAAACTGTTTGAAAAACTGTTTATCCTAGAAGACCCAAACTTGAGAATCATAGTGGGCTAAGCTATGATATGAATCCTACGCAATATGAAAGAAATAACACCAAAACATTGGGGTGGTATTTCAGTTCATGTGTATTTCTCTGTTTTCTGCTAATGGTTCTTGGATAAAGTTGTTTTTGCCATCTTCATTTTAGGGGTACTTTCACAAGGGACAAATCAGAGAGTTCCAGCAGAGAACTGATTCAGTGTTTGAAGTTTCAAGCAGCTAGCACCAACCCAGTTTGATTGAAACCTCCATTTTTATTTACCTATATAGCTCAATATGAAGTGAAACCTTAAAATACAGAGTTTCCCTGATAGTGAACTATTGAAATGAGAAAGTCCAAACCTGGGGAGCTGATGATTGGTAAAAGATGACTCCTTCCAAGTATCAAAGAATTTTGAACAAAACTGACTCTCACACTAACACTACATTTAAACTTATCCCTAATCCTAAAGCTAACACTAACCTTAACCTGATTAGAGAACCATTGATCCTAGAAGTCCCACATTTAGAGACCTTTGTGGGGCAAGCTAAATGATGAATCCTATGCAATATCAAACAAATCTGACCAAATAATTATGGGAGGAATTTCAGTGCAGGCATATTCCCTGCTTTATCCTAAAGGACTCTCTGATAAAGTTGTTTTTGCATGCTTCAGCTTATGCCTACACTCACAATAAACATACCAGAGTGTCCCCACAAAGAATTGAAGGTGTGTGTACAATTTCAAGCAGCTAGCATAAACCTTATTTGATTTCCAGGTCTATTTTTATGTACTTGTATAGGTCAAAATGAAGTAACATGAAAATACTAACTGTTCCTGACACCAAACAGTTGAACCAAAATGCCTAAATCTGGGAAACAGGGTTAGGTTAGATAAATGTGAATCCTGAATTGTATCAAAGAAGTTTGAATAAAGTAACTCTAACCCTAACACCACCTCTAAACTGAGCCCTAAGCCTGACCCTAAACATTAATATAGCCCTATCCCTAACCCTAATTTTAACCCTAAATTTAACTGTAACAATTGCCCAAAACCTAGATCTAATTATATCCATTACCATAATTCTAAACCTAACCCTAATTCTAAAAGTATCCCTAACCCTAACCTTTACCCTAAACCTGCTCTAAACCTATCCCTCACTCTAGCCCTCAATCTACGTCAAACCATAACACTTACCCTAAACCTAACCATAATCCTAGGCCTAATCTTAACCCTAAATCTAACCATAACACTAGACCTAATCCTAAACATAAACCTAGCCTTAAACCTAGCTGTAATCCTATCCTTTACCCTAAACATGAGCCTAACACAAATGCTAAAAATAGGACTAAATCTAAATCTATAGCTATCCCTAATGCTATCCAAAACCCTAAACCTAACCTGAACCCTAAACCTAACCATATCCATTACCCTAAACCTAATACTAATTCGAGCCTTAACCCTAAACCTTAACAAAAAACGAATCCCTAACTCTTACCCTGACATTAAAAATGCACCTAGCTTAAACCTGATCTTCACCCTAAACCTAACCCTTACAGTAGACCTATCCATAAACAAACCCTATGACTACCCTTAACCATAATGCTAGACCTGACATTATCCCTAGCCCTAATCTTAGCCTAATCCAAGCCATAAATCTAGCCTTAATACTAACCCTCACCCTAACCCTTACCAAGACCTAATTCTAACCTTAACTCTAACTGTATTCATTACCCTACACATAACCCTTTTCTAATGCTAACCCTAGGACTAACCCTAACCCTATCACTATCCCCAAAACTACCAATTACACTAAAAATAACCTGAACCCCAAACCTAATTCTATGTTTACCCTAACACTAACCTTAATGTTAATTCGAGCTGTAAACCTAAACTCAAACATAAACCAAACCCCAACACTGATCCTAACCCTAATAATTCCCCTAGCTCTAAACCTGACTGTTAACCTATACCTAAACCTTACACTAGACCTAGCCATAAAACTCACACTAAAACTATCCCTAATCATAATCCTAGACCTGACTTTAGCCCTAGCCATAATCCTAGCACATACCCGAGCCCTTATCCCAGGTCTAAACATAGCCTTAATTATAACCCTAACCCTAAACCTAGGCATAAACCAAACACGAACCCTAGCCCTAATCTTAGCCCTAATTTAGCCCTATCCCTAACCCTAAACCTAATGATAGCCCAAAGATGAATTCTAAATGCTAGCCCTAATAGAGCCCTAAACCTAACTCTCACCCCAGTCCTAACCATAGTTCTAAACATATACTTTACTGAAAGACTAATCCTAGCCTGAACCATAGGTCTAACCCTAGCTCTATTCATGTCCCTCTTGGTAACTCTATATCTAAACCTAACTCTAAATCTAACCCTAACAATAAGCCTAAATATTAACCTAAGCCTAGACCTAACCCTAAGACTAATCCTAAAACTAGCCCTAACCCTAGTCCTAGCTCTAAAACAAAACCAAGCCATAGACCTAACTCTAATCTTTAACATAAACTAAGCCCTAACCCTACACCTAGACCTAACCCTAGCCATAATTCGAGTTTTAAGCCAAACCCTAAAACTAACCCTGTCCTGACTCTGACCTTAACACTAACCCTAGCTCTAAACATCACCCTAAACCTAACCCTAAAACTAACACTAGAGCTAGTCCTAAGACTAAACCTAAAAGTAGCCCTAATCATAACTCTGGTACTAACATTAGGCGTAACCCTAACCCTAGCCCTAACTTAACCCCAAACCTAGCCCTATTTTGAGAACAAATGCTAGATTTAACCCTAAACCTAACCCTAACCCTATCACTAATATTAAACCATAATCCCAGCATAACCCAAGATCTTACCCTATCAATTACCCTAACCATAATCCTAACCCTAATGCTAACCCTAGGCCTTAATCTAAACCTATCCCTAATCTTACCCTATCCATTACCCTAAATCTAACCTGAAACCTAAACCTAACTCTATCATTACCCTAATCTTAACCCTAAAGCTAATTTGAGAACTAATTGTAAACCTTAACCTATCCAAAACACTAATCGCAACCGTCACACTAATAATACCCTTAGCTCTAAACCTGACCCTAACCCTAAACCTAAAGCTTATACAAGATGTAGTCATAAACCTAACCCTAAAACTAACTTTAACCGTAACCCTCAACCTGAAATTAGCCCTAGACACAATCCGAGCCCTAAACCTAGCCTTAAACATAACCTGAACCATAACCCGAACCCTAAAGCTAATTCTAATCCTCATCCTTACCCTAAACCTACCTATAAACCCATCCCTTACCCTAAACCTAAACATAAACCAAAAGTTAACCATAAACTTCGCCCTAACCCTTGGACTAACACTAACACTAAGCATAGCATTAATTCTAGCCCTAATTTAATCCTATCCTAACACTAACCCTAGCCCTAAGACTAACTATAACTCTTTCCCAAGCCCTAGTCCTAGTTCTAACCTTAGCCCTAGTCCTAACTCTATATCTAAAACTAATTCTAAATCTAAACCTAACTCTAAATGTAACTGTAACCATAAGCCTAAACCAAACCCTAACACCCCCCTAACCATAACACTAATCCTAAAACTTTCCCTAACCCTGGCCCTAGCCATAAAACAAAACCAAGACATATCCCTAAACCTAACCCTTAACCTAAACCAAATCCTAACCTTGCACCTAGCCCTAATCCTAACTCTAAAAATAACCCTGATGCTGATGCTGACCCTAACACTAATCCTAGCTCTAATCATTACCCTAACCTTAAATTAACCCTAACACTTTACCTAGCCTTAACTGTAACCCTAAATCTGGCCTTAATAGTAACTGCAGTGCATACATTAGTCATTGTGATAACCCTAGAATTAACCCTAACACAAATCCTACCACATATCTTAGCACTAAACCTAGCTTTAACCCTAATCTTAATCCCAACACTAGCCCTAACCTAACCCGAAACCTAGTCCTAACCCTAGCTCTAAACCTATCCCTTACCCTAAGCCAAACCCTAACACAAATGCTAACCCTAGTCCTAACTCTAATTCTTAGCCTAACTTAAACTTTAACCATATTAATAGTCTTAACCCTAGCCCTCATTCTAGCTCTAACTGTAACCCTGACCCTCATCTGACCAAACAGTAATCCTAGGTATAAATACGACCCTAAATCTAAACCAAACCCTAACACTAGACCTACCAGTAAACCTATACCTATACCTAAGCCTAACCCTAGACCTAGAAACAAAGCTAATCCTAAATATAGCTATAACTCTAGCCCTAGACCTACACAAAAACCTAGCACTAGCACCTAAAAATAACCATAACACTAACCCTAGCCCTAGACCTAACTTAACCTAAACCACACACTTGCCCTATCCCTAGACCTAACCCTAGTCACAATTCTGGTTCTAACCCTAACCCTAACCCTATCCTGAACACTGACCCTGACCCTAATAATAAATCTAGCTCTAAATCTGACCCAAACACAAAACCTAGACATAACACTAGAACTAGCCATAACCCTAAACCTAAAACTAGCCCAAAACATTACCCTAGCTTTAACATTACCCGTATTCCTAATCCTAGCCCTAAACCTAACACAAAACCTAGTCCTTATCCTAGGATTAAACTTAGCTCTAAGCATAAACCTAAGCCTAGCCCTAATCCTAACCCTAACTCTAACCCTAAACCTCACCTTAGACCTAACCCTAGCTCAATGCCTAACCCTTACACTACAGATAATCCTAGCCCTATTTTCAATCCTAAACCTAACCCTAGCCTTAATCTGAACCTTAACCCTATCCGAAACTTTAGCTCTAACCAAAACATTACTCTCACTTAACCCTAACCCTAACCCTAATTAAAACCCTTTCCCTAACACTTAACCTAACTCTAACCATAAATTTAAACTTAGAACAAAACCTAAACCTAACCCTCGCACTAGCTCTAACACTAGCTCAAACAATAACCCTTATCCTAAGCTAACCATTACCCAACCACTAAACTAACCTTTACCCTAACCCTAACACTTAATCTAAACCTAATCCTAGCCCTATCCCTAAACCTAACCCTCATCCTAGACTTAATCCCAACCATAACCTAGCCCTAACCCTAGCTCTAAAATTATCCATTAAACTAAACATAACCCTAAACCTAACGCTAACCCTAACCTGATTGCTAAACCTAACCAATACATTACCCTTAACCTTGACTGAAACCTAAAGTAAATCCTTCCATAACATTAACTTTAAACCTAACACTAATGCTAATTTGAGCCCTAATCCTTAACCTTAACGTAAACTAAATGCTAACCCTGACCCTGACCGTGACCCTAATAATAACCCTAGCTCTAAAGCTGACCTTTAACATAAACCTAACCCTTACACTAGACCTAATCATAACCCAACCCTAAAACTATCCTTAACCATAATCGTAGACCTGATATTAGCCCTAGCCCGAGTCCTAGCCCTAACCCTATCAGAAAACCTAACCCTCATCCTAGCCCTAATCCTAGCTTTAATCCTAAACTGAACAATAACCCTAGGCCTAATCCTAATTCTAAACTTCACCCTAGGCCTAAACCTAGCTATAATTCCAATCATCCCCCTAAACTTAACAATAACCCATATGCTAACCCTAACTCTAGCCAAACACCTAGGCTTAACCCTAACACTAACCCTAGCTTCAATCCTACCCCTAATTTAGTCCTAACCGCAACCCTAACCCTAAGCCTACTCCTAAGAATAACTAATTCTTGCCCTAGACATATCCCTAGTTCTAACCATATTCCTTACCATAACCCGAACCCTAGCCCTAACCCTAGCACGAGCCATAACACTAGAAAAACCCTAACTCTAAATCTAAGCCTAATTCTAATCCTAAACTTCACTCTAACACTTGCCCTAACCCTGACTCTAATCCAAAATCTACCCTTAACTCTAGCCCTAGCCCTAAAACAAAACTAAGCCATAGCCCTAACTATAACCCTTCACCTAAACCAAAACCTAACCCTTCACCTAAGAGTAACTTTATCCCTAATTTGAGTCCTACACCTAACACTAAAACTAACCCTGACACTGACACTGACCCTAACAATACACCTTGCTCTAAACATCACCTAACCCTAACCCTAAAACTAGCACTAATTGTAACACTAGTTCATACATTAGCCATAGCCCTAACCCTAGCCCTAACCAAATGCAAAACCTAGCCATTATTTGAGCCTTAACCCTAGTATTAAACTTAACACTAACCCAAAATCTAACCCTAAATCTTACCCTAAACATAGCCAGAATCCTAACCATAACCCTAGTCTTATCACTAGTTATAACACTATGCATTACCCTAACCATAACCATAATCCTAATGGTAAACCTAGGCCTAACCCTGACCTAAACTCTAACCCTAATCTTGTTCATTAACCTACACCTAACGTGAACCCTAAACCTAACCCTATCATTACAATAACCCTAATCCTAATGATAATTTTCACCCTAATCTTAAACCTTAACCTAAGCCAAACCCTAATTCTGACCCTTCCCTTAATAATATACCTAGCTTTAACCATGACCCTACCTCTAAAACTAACCCTTATACTATACCTAGCCTTAAACTTATCCTTAAAATTATCCCTAATGTAACCATAGTCATCATATTTGCTCTATCTTTAATCCTACCCCTAACTTTAACACAAACCATAGCCCTAACCCTAACCCTAATCCTAACTTTAGGGCTAATCCTATCCATAACCCTAGCCCTAAACTTAGCTATAACCCTATCAATTACCCTAAACATTACCCTAATTCTAATGCTAACCCAAGGCCTATATCTAACCCTATCCTTAATCATAACCCTATCCATTATGCTAAACCTAACCTGAACCTTGAACCTAACACTATCATTACCCTAACCCAAACCCTAATGCTAATTTGAGCCCTAACCCTAAACCCCAACCTAAACAAAACCCTAAACATGACTCTGACCCTCAAAATAACCCTAGTTTTAAATTTGACCCTTACCCTAAACCTAAACCTTACACTAAATATAACCATAGGAATAACATTAAAACTATCCCTAACCATAACCCTAGACCTGGCATTCACCATAACACTAATACTAGGCCTAACCAAAACCAAAACCCTACCCCTCTCCCTAGCCCTTAAGCTAGTCTTATTCATAAATCTAATAAAACCCTAGCCCTAAACCTAATTCTAAATTTGTCCTAGCCCTAAACCTAGCTCTAACACCATCATTAACACTAAACCTAAACCTAAGCCTAAAACTAATCCTAGACCTAAACATAAACATTAACCTAGCCATATTCCTAACCCTAATTAAGCCCTATACCTAATCATACCGTACACCTTTCCCTAAGACTAACTCTCACTATTACCCTAGACCTATCCCTATTTCTAACCCTATGCTTACCATAATCCTAATCCTAGATATAAACCTAGAACTAATGCTAGCCATATCCTTAGCCCTAGACCTAACCATAGATCTAATTCTAACTCTAAATCTAACAATAAACCTAAGCCTAAACCTAACCCTAACACTAGACCTAAACCTAACACTGATCTTGAAACTAGCCCTAACCATAACCCTAGGCCTAACACAAAACCGAGCCATGGCCCTAACTTAAAACTTCACCTAAAACAAAACCTAAACCTACACCTAGCCATAACCCTAGCCCTAATTTGAGTCCAAACCCTAACCCTAAAACTACCCCTCATCTTAATTTTGACCCTAATACTAACCCTAGTTCTAAGCATCACTAGACCTAAACCTAATCCTAAATCTAGCCATAACTCTAGCCCTAGGCCTGAACAACAACCTTGCCCTAGCCCTAACAATCACCCTTAACATAACACAACCATTAACCCTACTTGTAGACCAAACCCTAGTCCTAATTCTGGCACTAACACCAACACTAACTCTAACCTGAACACTGATCCTGACCCTAACATAAACCTATCTCCAAAGCTCACCCTAACTCAAAACCTAATCCTAACCGTACACCTAGCCATAAACCTAACTCAAAAACTAGCCCTAATCATAACCCTACCTCTTAACAACCCATGTCCCTAAACCTAGGCCTAAAATAATACAAAACCTAGCCCTAATCCTAGGCCTAAACCTAACCCTAAGTGTAACCCAAAAACTAACCCTAGTCCTAACCCTAATACTAACCCTGTCCTTATACTTAACCGTAGCTCAACGCCTAACCTTCACCCTAAACATCACCCTAGCCCTAGCCCAAATCCTATACTAACCCTAGCCCTAATCCTAATCTTAATCACAGCCCTAACCATAGCTCTAATTCTATCCACTATCTTAACCCTAGCCGTAATCCTAACAAAAACCCTATCCCTAAACCTAGCTCTAATCCTATCCATTACTCTAACAATAATCCTAACCCTAATGCTAATCCTAGGCTTACCCCTAACCCTACCACAATCCCTAAACCAATTCATTTCTCTAAAACTAAACTGAACATTATTTCTAAGATTATTTATTACACAAACCTTAACACTAACCCTAATGCTAATTCGAGCCCTTAACCTAAACCTTAACCTATACCAAAACTTAAGCCATACCCTGACGCTAATAATACACCTAACTTCAAACATGATCCTTACCCTAAATCTAACCCTTACATTAGAACTAACAATAAACATAACCCTAAATCTATCCCTAACCATAACCCTAGACTTAACTGTAGACACTTACCCCAACACAAAACCTTGCTCTAAACCATATACTAACCCAAAAACTAACTCTAACACTAGATAAACCCTAAATATACCCATAACCATAACCCTAGCTCTTATATCTCTTATATTACCCATACACCTAACACTAGCCCTAAACCTCACACAAAACCTAGCCCAAATCCTAGCCCAAAACCTAGACATAAGTGTAACCAGAAACCTATGCCTAGCACTAACTTTTACCCTAAAACTGACCCTAGCCCTAACCCTACTAAAACTCTAACCCTTACCCTAAATATAACCCTAGCCTTAACCCTAAAGATAACCCTAAACCTAGCCCCAATCCTAACTCTAATCATAGCACAAATCCTAGCACAAACTCTATCAATTACCTTAAGCATAACCCTAACCCTAATGCTATTCCAAGCCAAAACCCTAACCCTAACCCTAACTGTAGCCCTGACTCTAACCCTAACCCTCACCCTAGCCCTAACCCTATCTCAAATCCTAACACTTATGCTAAACGTAACAATAACACTAACCCTAGACCTATCTCTAAACCTAGCCAATATCCTAACATTAATACAAGCCTTAAAACAAGCACTAACCATATCTTTTACCCTAAACACAAGACTAATCCAAATGCTAACCCTAGGCCTAACTAATCCTGTCACTAACACAGACCCTATCCATTACTCTAAACCTAACCTGAACCCTAAACCGAACATTATCCATTACTTTAACCCTAACCCTAATGCTCATTTTAGCTCTAAACCTTAACCTTATCCTAAACCAAACCCTAATCTGGACTCTTACCATATAAATACACCTAGTTCTAAACCTGACCTTTACCCTAAACCCAACTTTCCACGAGACCTACCCATAAACCTAACCTTAACACTATCCCTAACCATAACCTTAGAACTGACATTAGACCTAGCCCAAATCCTAGCTATAAACCTAACACAAACCCTAGCCCTCATCCTAGCCCTAAACCTAACCTTAATCCTAACCCAAACACTCACCCTATTTCTATCCCTAATTTTAATCCTCACCCTAGCCCTGAGCCCTGAGCCTAGCTATAACATCATCTCTTCCCCTAAACCTAATCATAACCCTAACACTAACCCTAATTCTAGCCCTAATAATAGCCCTAACCCTAAACTAAACCTAGTGATAATCTAGCCCTAATTTAGCCCTAACCCTAAGCAAACCCCTAACTCTAGTCCTAAAACTAACTCTAACTCTCACCCAAGCCCTATTTCTTTTTTCTAAGACTGTCCATTACCATAACTCTTAACACTAGTCCTTGTATCAGCCTTAACCTTAGATTTAACCATAACTCTAAATCTAACCCTAACTTTAAGCTTAAACCTCACCCTACCACTAGCAGAACACTATTGCTAATCCTAAACCTAAACCTAAAACTAGCCCTAGCCCTAAAACAAAACTGAGCCATTACCCTAACCCTAAACCTAACCTAAACCAAAACTTAATCCTACAACTAGGCATAACCCTAGCTTAATTTGGAGTACTAGGACTAGAACTAACCTTTACTCTGACTCATATTTAAACACTAAACCTAGCTCTATATATTACCCTAACCATAAAGCAAATGCTAACACCATTCCTAGCCCAAACCCTAACCCTAAAACTAACTCTAATAATAACCCTACTTCTTATATTAGCCATAGTCCTAACCCTAGCCCTACCCCAAACACTAAAATAGCCAGAATCTGAGCCCTAAAACTAGATTTAACCCTAACCCTAACCCTAGCCCTAAACCGAACCTTCACACTATCCTTAAACCTGGCTCTAACCCTATTACTTACCCTAAGCCAAACCCTTTCCATAATGCTAACCCTAGTCATTATCATAATTTTTAGTCTAAATCAAACACTAACCCTATTACTAGTACTAACCCTAGCCCTCATTCTAGCTCTAACCGTAACCCAAAACCTAATCCGAACCTTCACCCTTATACTAACCATAAAATAATTAGAGGTCTAAACCTGACCCTAACCCTAAACTGAATGCTGAAACTAGCCCTACAAGTAAACTTTTTCCTAAACCTAGCCTAACACTAGCCATAGATCTAAACCTAATCCTAAATCTAGCATTAACTCTAGCCCTAGACCTAAACAAAAACTTAGTCCTAGCCCTAAAAATAACCATTAACCTAAACCAAACAATAACACTACCTCTAGACCTAACCCTACTCCTAATTCTGGCTTTCACCCTAACTCTAAGCTGAACATTGACCCTGACACTGACATTAAACCTAGCTCTAAACGGACCCTAAACCAAAATATAAACCTAACACTAGACCTAGCCATAACCCTAACTCTAAATCTAGCCCTAATTAGAACCCTAGATCTTACATTATCCGTAGCACTAACCCTTGACCTAAACCTAACACAAAACCTAGCCCTAATCCAAGGCCTAAACCTACCATAAGCATAACCCTAACTCTAACACTAGCCCTAACCATAGGCCTAACACTCACCTTAGACCTAAACATAGCTCAAATCCTAATCTTTGACCTAAACATAACCCTAGACTTATCCCTAACAATAACCCTAACCCTAGCTCTAATCCTAACTTTAATTGTAGCCCTAACCCTAGCCATTACCCTAACTCTAACCTTAAACCTAATGATAACCCTAGCCCTAATCCTAAACGAAACCCTAACACAAACCATAAACCTAATTCTAGACCTAACCCTAAACCTAACTCTTGTCATAATCCTAACCCTAACTCAAACCCTAACCCTTACCCTAAACCCAATAGAAAACCTAGGCTTAAAACTAAACATAAATATAAAGCTAACGTTACATCTAACCCAATCTGTTACCCTAAATCTAAACCTACCTCTAATGAAAACCCTAGCCCTAACCCTAAACCTAAACCTGACCATAACTATAACCCTAATACTAGACTTAAAACTAATGCTAACCCTGTCCCTAGAACTAACCCTAGCTCAAAACCTTACATTTACCCTAAACCTAACCATAACCCTACTCTAAGCTAGTGTTATGAACCCTAATCCAAACCCTTACCTTAACTCTAGCCTTAATCCTTACCATAAACTTAGCCCTAACCCTAGCTCTAACCCTATACATTACCTTTTGATAACCCTATTCCTAATGCTAACCCTAGGCCTAACCCAAAAACCTAAATCTCTCCATTACCCTAAACCTACCCTGAACCCTAAATCTAACCCTATCCATTACCCTAAACCTAACTCTAAGCCTTATGCTCATTTGAGCCCTATCTCTAATCTTTAACCTAAAACAAACCCTAACCCTGACCCTGAATTTAAAAATAACACTAGCTCTAAAACTGACCCTTACCCTAAACATAACCCTTATAGTAGACGAAAAATAGACCTAATCCTAAATCTACTCCTAACTGTAACACTAGACCTGACATTATCCCTAGTACTAATTCTATTCCTAACACTACAACAAATCATAGCCCTCATCGTAGCCCTAAACCTATCCTTAATCATAACCCTAACACTAACCCTAGCCATAATCCTAATTCTAACCCTCACTCTACCTCTAAACCTATCTATAACACATCCTTTACCCTAAACTTAACCCTAACCCTAGCCCTAATACTAGGCCTAAGCTGAACACTAACCCTAGTTCTAATCCTTGCCCTGATTTATCCCTATCCCTACAACTAACCATAACCCTAGCCCTAAGACTAACTCTAACTCTTGCCCTAGCCTTATCACTATTTCTATCCCTATACCTTACCATAATCCTAAACCTAGCCCTAACCCTTGCCCTATCCTTATACCTAGCCCTCACCCTCGATCTAACCCTAATTCCAAATCTTAATCTAACCCTAAGACTAAGCCTAATATAAACACTAGCCCTAACCTTAATGCTAATCATAAAACTAGCCCTACCCCAAAACTTAGGACTAAAACAAAACTGAGATCTAGGGGATGGGGATGTGGCTTAAGCAGTAGCGCATTCACCTGGCATGCATGGGATGCTGGGTTTCATCCCCAGCACCACATAAAAAATGGAAAAAAAAAGATGTTGTGTCCACCAAAAACTAGAAAAAAAAATTATATATATATATATATATATATATATATATATATATATATATATACTCTCTCTCTCTCTCTCTCTCTCTCTCTCTCTCTCTCTCTCTGTGTTTGTGTGTCTCTCTCTTTCTAAAAAAGAAAAAAAACTGAGCAATAGTCCTAACCTTAAACCTTAACTTAAACCAAACCCTAACACTACACTTAGACCTAACCCTAACCATAACCTTAAACAAACCCTGACCCTGAATCATATACTAACACTCACCCTAGTTCTAAACACCACACTAAACTAAAACCAAATGCTAAAAGTAACCCTAGCCTTAATTCAAGTAATAAAACTAACCCTAAAACTAACCCTGACTTTGGCTCATATCCTAACAGTCACCGTAGCTCCAAACACTGCTCTCACCATAAACTGAACCCTAACAATAATCCTAGCCCTTATTTGAGTCCTAACCCTAACCCTAAAACTAACACAGTCCCTGAATCATATCCTAATACTAACGCTAGCTATAAATAACACCCTAACCTTATACCTAACCCTAACACTAGACCTACCCCTAACCCTAAACCTAATTGTAACCCTAGTTCTTACATTAGCCATTGCCATAACATTAGCCCTAACCCTAAAACAAAAACAAGCCCTAATTTGAGCATAAACTAGATTTAATCCTAATCCTAAACCTAAATATAGCCCTAAACCTAGCTCTAAGGCTATCCCTTACCCAAAGTGAAACCCTAACTCTAAAGTTAACCCTAGACATATTCCTAATCCTTAAACTAACCAAAATCCTAAACCTATTAATAGTCATAACCCTACCCTTACTCTATCTCTAACCCTCTCCCAAACCCTAATGCTAACCCTGACCATTATTTTGACCAAAACACTAACCCTAGGTCTAAACCTGACCCTAACCATATACCAAACACTAACACTAGCCCTAGACCTAAACCTCATCCTAAATCTAGCCTTATCTCTATCCTTAGACCTAAACAACAACCTACCCCTATCCCTTAAAGTAACCCTTAATCTAACACAATCACTAACCCTACCCCTAGACCTAAACCTAGTTCTCATTCTGGCTGTAACCCTAACTCTAACTCTAACCAAAACACTGACCCAGCCTTTAAGAGTAAACCTACCTCTAAACCTGACCCTACCCAAAAATCGAAACCTAAAAGTAGACCTAGCCATAATCCTAATCCTAAAATTAGCTCTAATCATAACTTTAGCTCTTACATTACCCACAGCCCTAACCCTAGGCCGAAACCTAACACAAAACCTAGAGCTAATTCTAGGCCTAAACCTAGCCCTAAACGTAACCCTAACCCTAACACTAACCTCACAATCAATTAGTCCTAACCCTAGTTCAAAGCCTAACCCTTACCCTAAACATAAACCTAAACCTATCCCTAAAAATACCGCTAACACTAGCACCAATCCTAAACTTAACCCTAAACCTAAACCTAGCTCTAAACCTACCCATTACCCTAAACCTAACCCTAACCCATTTGATAAACCTAGGCCTAACCATAACCCTATCTAACCATAAATCTAACCCTATACCTAACCCTAAACCTCACAATTTCCATAGACCTAACCCTAGCTCAAACCCTAAACCTTACCATAGACCTAAATATAACCATACCCCAACCCTAAACCTAAACCTCAATCTAACCATAAAAATAACCCTATGCCTACATCTAACCATAAGCAATAGTCTAACTCTAATCCTACCCTAATGATGATGTTAGCCGTAATCCAACCCTAATCTTAACCGTACTCTAATCTTATCCCTAGACCTTATTCTAAACCTAAGCTTCACTCTAGACCTAACCCTAGCTCAAAACCTAACCCTTATGCTAAACATAACCATAACCCTAACCCTAGCTCTAACCCTAACTCTAACCCTAAATAAAGACCAATTCCTAACCATAACCCTAGCCCTAAACTTAGCTCTAAACCTATCCATTATCCTAACAATTACCCTTACCCTAATGCTAACCAGGCCTAACACTATACCTATTGTTAAACCTAACCCTATCAATTACAGTAAAACTAACCTGAACCCCAATCAAAAACCAATCCTTACACTAACCCTGACATTTTTGCTTATTTGAGCCCTAACACTATACCCTAATCTCAACCAAACTCTAACCTGAGCATGACCCTAATAATTCCCCTGGCTCTAAATCTGACACTTAACCTAAATCTAACTTTTACACTAGACCTAGCCAAAAACATAATCCTAAAACTAATCTCACCTCAACCATATCCCCACACCTGACATTAGCCCTAGCACTAATCCTAGCCCTAACCCTAAAAAAGCCCTTATCCTAGCCCTAAACCTAGATTAATACTAACCCTAACCCTAACCCTAGCTCTAACACCAATACTAAACCTAGCCCTAATTTTAGCCCTAATTTCACCCTATTACTAAACATAACCCTTACCCTAGAGCTAAGAATAAATCTAACTCTCACACTAGCCCTATCACTATATCTAAACCTATCCCTTACTGTAACCCTAACCCTTTACCTAAACTTAGTCCTTAACCCTTGCTCTATCCATAGCCCTAGCACTAACCTTAGATCAAAATCTAACTGTAAATCTAAACCTAACCAGAAGCCTAAGCCTAACCCTAAAACTAGCCCTAACCCTAATACTAATCCTAAAACTAGCCCTAATCCTAGCCCCAACCCTAAAAAAAGAGCTTTAAGCTCTATACCTAATCATTAAACTAAACCAAACCCTAACCATACACCTACCCCTAACTCTAGACCTAAATCGAGTTTTAAGCTGAACCCTAAAACTAAACCTGACCGTAACTCAGACACTAACCCTAACTCTAATCATCACCCTAATCCTAACACTAACTCTAACACTAAACCTAGCCCTAATCTTAATCCTAAAATTAGCCCTGATCATAAACCTTGTACTTACATTAGCAATAAGCCTAACCCTAGCATTAACTTAACCCCAAATGCAGCCCTAATCTAAGCCCTAACCCAATATTTAACCCTAACCCTAGCCCTATCCCTAACCATAACCATAACCCTAGCACTAACCTTATCCATTACCATAACCCTAAAACTAGTGCTAACCCTAAGCATATACGTAACCATATCTGTACTCCTATCCCCATCCATTTCCCTAAACATAACATGAACCCTAATTCTAAGCCTATCATTAACCTAACCCTTACAAATATACTAATTAAATCCCTAAATTTAATCTTTAACCTATCCCAAACCCTAACCTAGACCTTCACCTTAACAATACACCTAGCCTTAAACCTGACCCTAACCCTAAACCTAAAACCTACACTAGATGTAGTCATAATCCTAACCCTAAAATTATCTTTAAACATAATTCTAGACTTGAAATTAACCATACTACTAATTCCAGCCCTAAATCTAAAACAAAACCTAACCATCATCCTAGCGCTAAACCTAGCCTTAATCCTAACACTAATCCTAACCCTTATTCTAAACATCACCCTACCTCTAAACCTAGCTATAACACCATCCCTTACCCTAAACTTAATCCTAAATCTAACCCTAACTCTATGCTTAAGCTGAACACTAACCATAGGCCTAATCCTATCCCTAATTTTGCCCTATCCCTAATCCTAACAATAACCTTACTCCTAAGACTAACAATAATTCACACACTAGCCTTATCACTAGTTCTAATCCTCTCTTACCATAATAATAACCCTAGCCCTAACCCTTGCTCAATCTTTAGTCCTAGCTCTAAACCTAAGCCTAAGCCTCACACTAACACTAAATCTTATCCTAACCCTAATCATAAAACTAGCCCTAACCCTACCACAAGCAGTAAAACAAAACTGAGCAATAGCGCTAACCCTAAACCTTAACTTAAACCGAACCTTAACACTACACCTAGACCTAACCATAGCCTTAATTAGAGTCCTAACCCTAACCTTAAAAGTATACCTGACACTGACTCATATGCTAATCTCACCCTAGCTCAAAACCCCATCCTAAACTTAAACCAAAACTTAAGAGTAACCCTAGCTCTTATTTGAGTACTTACCATAACCCTGACACTGACTCATATCTTAAAACTAAACATAGCTCTAAATATCACCCCAAACTTTAACTTAACTCTAACACTGAAACTATCCCTAACCCTAAAACTAAAACTAACCCTAATTGTAACCCTAGATCTTATATTAGCGATTGTCTTAACCCTAGTCCTAACACTAACACAAAAACTAGCCCTAATCTGATACCTAAACCTAGCTTTAACCCTAACCCTACCCTAACTCTAGCCCTAACCCTAGCTCTAACCCTATCCATTACTCTTAGTGAAAACCTAACACTAATGATAAACCTAGACCTATCCATAATCCTTAGACTAACCAAAGTTCTAACTCAATTAATAGTCGTGATCTTAGCCCTCATTCTAACTCTATTCTATCCCAAACCCTAATGCTAAAACTGACCCTTATTCTGACCCTTAAACAAACCTTAGGTCTAAAACTGAACCTAAACCTAGAGCAAACCCTAACTGTGGCCATACCACTAACTTACAACTAAACCTAACCCTAACTGTAGCCCTAAGACTAACTCTATTTATCACACTAGTCCTATCCCTAGTTCTAATCCTATCCATTACCATAACCCTAACCCTAGCCCTAACCCTTGCCCTATCCTTAGTTTTAGCCCTAACCCTAGATCCAACCCTAACTCTAAATCTAACCCTAAACCTAAACCTAAGCCTAAGCCTAACACTAAAACTAGCCCTAATTCTAATGCTAATCATAAAACTAGCCCTAACCCTAACCCAAGCAGTAAAACAAAACTGAACAATAGCCCTAATCCTAAATCTTGACTGAAACCAAACCCTAACACTACACCTAGACCTAACCATAGCCTTTATTCTATTCCTAAACCTAAGTTTAAATCTAACCCTGACCCTGACTCATATCCTAACACTCACCCTAGCTCTAAACACCCTCCTAACCTTAAAATTAAACCTAAAAGTAACCCTATCCAGAATTCGAGTCCTAAAACTAACCAGGACCCTGACTCATATCCTAACGTAACCCTAGCTCTAAATATCATCTTAACCTTAAACCTAAACCTAACACTAGAACTAACCCTAACCCTAAAACTAACCCTAATTGTAACCCTAGTTCTTACATTGGTCATTGCCCTAACATTAGCCCTAACCTAACACAAAAACTAGCCTTAATGTGAGCCCTGAACCTAGATTTAACCCTAACCCTAACCCTAAACCTAACTCTAGCTTTAACCCTAGCTCTAAGTCTATCCCTTACCCTTTGTGAAACCCTAAACCTACTGGTAACCCTAGACCTATCCCTAATCCTTAAGCTAATTAAAATCCTAAACTTATTAATTGTCCTGACCCTAGCCCTCATTCTAGCTCTAATCCTATCCCGAAACTGAACACTAACCCTGACCCTTATTCTGACCCTAAGAAACACCCTAGAGAAACACCCTAGTTCTAAACCAGACCCTAACACTAGACCAAAACCTAACACTAGCCCTAGACTTAAACTTAATCTTAAATCTAGCCCTAGCCCTAAACAAAAGCTAGTCCTAGGCCTAACAATTACCCTTATCCTAAAACAAACACTAACCCTATCCCTAGACCTAAACCTAGTCCTAATTTTGACTGTAACAGTAACTTGAACTCTAACCCAAACACTGACTCTGCCTTTAAAAGTAAACCTACTTCTAAACCTGACCCTAACTGAAAACCTAAACCTAACACTAGACCTAGACATAACCCTAACCCTAAAACTAGCCCTAATCATAACACTAGCTCTTACATTACGCACAGTCTTAACCCTAGGCCTAAACCTAACACAAAACCTAGAGCTAATCCTAGGCCTTAACCTAGCCCTAAGCATAACTCTAACCCTACCCTAGGCCTAATCCTAAACTAACCCTCACCTTAGTCCTAAACCTAGCTCAAAGCCTAGCACTTACCATAAACATAAACCTAGAACTATCCCTAAATCTAACCCTAAACCTAGTCCTAATCCTAATATTAACCCTATCCCTAACTCTACCTCTAAACCTACACATTACCCTAACCATAACCAAAACCCTAATTTTAAACCTAGCCTTAACCCTAACCATAATACTAACCTTAAACAGAAAACTAACCCTAGACCTAACCCTAAACTAATACTTGCTATAGTCCTAACTATAGCTCAAAACCTTACCCTTACCATATACATAAACATAAACATAGGCCTAACCCTAACCCTAAACTTAAATCTAACCCTATCCCTAACCCTAAGCCTACAACTAACTGTATTAAATCCCCTAACCCTAATTATAACCATTCCCCTAATCCTAACACTAACCCTAAACTTACCATAATCTTATCCCTAGATATGACCCTAAACCTATCCCTTGCTCTACCCCTAACCATAGCTCAGAACCTAACCCTTATGCTAAACATAAACCTAACATAAATCCTAGTTCTAACCATACTCTAATCCCTACCATAAGTCTAGCTCTAAAATTAGCTCTAACTGTATAGATTACCCTAACCATAACCCATACCCCAATGCTAACACTAGGCCTAACCGTATCTCAAGACATAATCCTAACCATAACTGTAACCCTAACCTTAACTCTAACAGTATCCATTACCCTAAACATAACCCTTTCCCTAATGCTAACCCTAGGCCTAACCCTAAACCTATTGCTAAACCCAACTCTATAAATTACCCTAAACCTAACCTGAACCCTAAATCTAACCCTATCATTTCCCTAAACATAACCCTAATTCTAATTTGAGGTCTAACCCTATACTCAAACTTAAAACAAACCCTAAACCTGATCCTATTAATTCTCCTAGCTCTAAACCTGACCCTTACCCTAAACCTAAATCCTACATTAGAGCTAGCCAACACCTTACCCTAAAACTACCCATAACCATAACCCTAGACCTGACATTAGCCCTAGATATAATCCTAGCCCTAACCTGAACACAAACCATAGCCCATATTAGCCATAAACACAGCCTTGATCATAACCCTAACCTTAAACCTAGGCCTAACATAAAACCAACCCTAGCCCTAATCTTAGACATAATTTAGCTCTATCCCTTAACCATAATTCCAACCCTAGTCCTAGGATTAATTCTAATTCTCTCCCTAGCCCTAAAACTAGTTCTGACCCTATGCCTTACTGGAACCCTAAACCTAGCCCAAACCGTAGAACTACACCTAGCCATTTTTTAGCCCTAGCCCTAACAGTAGATCTAATTGTAACTCTAAATCTAACCCTAATTCAAAGCCTAAGCCTAAACCTAACACTATCCCTACCCTAACCCTAATACTACTCCTAAAACTAGCACTAATTCTAGCCTTAGCCCTAAAACAAAACCGAGATATAGCCCTAACCCTAACCCTTAACCTAAACCAAACCCTGACCCTACACCTAGCCCTAAACCTAGCCCTAATTCGAGTTTTAAGCAGAAACCTAAAACTAACCATGACCCTGATTCTGAGGCTAACACGAATCCTTGCTTTAAACATCAACCTAAACATAACCCTAAACATAACAATAGACCTAGCCCTAATTGTAACCCTAAAACTAGTCCTAATTTTAACCCTAGAAGGTATATTAGCCATAACACTAAACCTAGCCCTAAATTAACCCAAAACCTAGACTTAAACTTAGCCCTAACCTGAGTTTTAACCCTAACCCTAAACTTAACCCTAAACCTAGCAATAATAATAACCATAAATTTATCCATAACCCTACTCTAACCCTATCTATTACCTTAATCATAATCCTAAACCTAATGCTAACCCTAGCCCTAAGTCTTACCATATCCCTAATCCTAACCCTACCCATTACCCTAAACCTAACTTGAAACATAAACCTAACTATATAATTACCTTAATCCTAACCCTATGCTAATAGGAGCCCTAAAAAATAACCTTAACCTATCAAAAATACTAATAACAACCATGACATTAATAATACCCTTAACTCTAATCCTGACCCTAACCCTAAACCTAACCTTACAATAGATGTAGCCATAAACCTAACCCCAAAACTACCTTTAACTGTAAAGCTGCACCTGAAATTAGCCCTAGCCCTAATCCTAGCCCTAAACCTATCCTTAATCCTAACCAAACCATAACTCAAGGTTTAACTCTAATTCTAACCCTCACCCTAGCACTAAACCTAACTATAACCCCATCCTTTACCTTAAACCTAACCATAACCCTAAACCTAACCATAATCCTAAACCGAACCATAACCCTTGCCCTAATGCTAGGCCTAACACTAACACTAAGCCTAGTGCTAACCCTTTTTTAGTCCTATACTAACCCTAAACCTAGCATTAAGATTACCTCTAACACTTGCCTAAGACCTACCCCTAGTTCTATCCTTAGACCTAGCCATAACCCTAGATCTAAACCAAACTATAAATTTAACCATAACCATAATCCTAAAACAAACTCTAACACTAGCCCTAAGAATAATGCTAATCCTAAAACTTGCCTTAGCCCTAGCCCTAGCCATAAAAAAAACAAGCCATATACCGAACCCTAACCCTTAACCTAAACCAAACCATAAACCTATACCTACCCCTAAACCTAACTCTAAAAATAACTCTGAAATTCCTAGCTCTAAACATCATACTAACTTTAAATTAACCCTAACACTAAACCTAGCCTTAACCCTAACCCTAAAACTAGCCCTAATTGTAATCTTAGCTCATACATTAGTAATTTTCATAACTCTAGTCCTAACCTAACACAAATCGTACCCCTAACTCTAGCCCTAACCCTAGCTTTAACCCTAACCTTAACCCCAACAGTAACCCTAACCCTAACTCTAACCCTAGCCCTAACCCTAGTTGTAAACCTATCCCTTACCCTAAGCCAAACCCTAAACCAAATGCTAACCCTAGTCCTAACCCTAATCCTTAGCCTAACTTAAACACTAGCCCTAACCCTAGCCCTCATTCTAGTTCTAAACCTAACCCTGAACCTTATTCCGATCCTAATAGTAATCCTAGGTCTAAACCTGACCCTAACCCTAAACCAAACCCTAACATTAGCCCTACTGGCAAACGTATACCTATACCTAACCTTAAAACTAGATCTAGACTCAAAACTAATCCTAAATATAGCAATAATTGTAGCCCTAGACCTAAACAAAATCCTAGCTCTAGCACTAACAATAACCAATAACCTAAACTAAACACTGACCCTAATCTCTAGACCTAATACTAGTCCTAATTCTGGCTGAAATCCTAACCCTGACCCTATCCTGAAAACTAACACTGACCCTAACATTAACCTATCTCCAAACCTGACCCTAACCCAAAATCTAGTCCTAACACTAGACCTAGCCATAACCCTAAAATAATACTAGCCATAAACACAATGCTAGACCTATCCCAAGCTTTAACAATAATCTGAACCCTAACACTAGCCTTACCCTAACCAGAGTCGTAACCCTAGCCCTAAACCTAACTCAAAACTTAGCCATAATCCTAGGCATAAACTTAGCCCTAAGCATAACCCCAACCCTTACCCTATCCCTAATACTAACCCTAACACTAACACTTGCCTTAGACCTAACCCTAGCTCATAGGCAAACCCTTAACCTAAACCCTACCCTAGCCATATCCAAAATCCTAACCCTAATCTTCTCTCTAATCCTAACCTTAATCCTACCCTTACTTTAATTCTATCCTGTTCAATTACCCTAACCCTAATTATAAAATTATCCCTAACACTAAACCCAACCCTAACCATAAAAGAAACCCAAGACCTAACCATAAACATAAAACTCACCATAGCCCTAACCCTAGCTGAAAAATTAAGCCTTACAATAAACCTAAAACCTAAAACTAGCCCTAAACCACACCCTAACCCTAACATTAGCTTAACCTTAAATCTAATATTATCCATTATCGTAAACCTAACCATAACTCTAATGAAAACTTTAGCCATGACCCTAACACTAAACCACACCCTAACTATAAACATAACCCCAGACTAAACGTAAAGCCTAGACTAAACGCCCTAGTCCTAACCCTAGCTCAAACACTAGCCCTTACCATAATCTAACCATAACTCTAGCCATAAACCTAACATTACCCTAAACCAAACCCTAGTCCTATCCCTAAACCCAACCCTAATCCAAGACTTAATCCAGACAATAACCTAGCCCTAACCCTAGCTCTAAATCTACCCATTACAATAAACATAAATCTAACCCTAATGCTAACCTTAACCCTATTGCTAAACCTAACCCATTTATTACCCTAAACATTAACTGAAACCTTAACCTAACCCTGTCCATTACCCTAACCCTAAGCATAAACCTAACACTAATTCAACCCCTACCCTAAACTTTGACCTAAACCAAATGCTAACCCTGACCATAACCCTAATATTTTCCCTAACTCTAAACCTGATCCTTACCCTAAACATAGCTCTGACACTAGACCTAGCAATAACCTAACCCTAAAATGATCCCTAACCATAAACCTTGACCTGACGTTAGCCCCAGCCCTAGTTCTAGGCCTGAATCTAACAGAAAACCTAGCCCTAAACCTAGCCTTAATCCTAACCCAAACACTAACCATAACCCTAATCCTAATACTAACTCTCACTCTAGACCTAAAGCAAGCTATAAACACACCAATTCCCCTAAACTTAATACTAACCCCAATGCTAATCCTAAACCTAGACCTACCCCTAGGTCTAACCCTAATATTAACCCTAGCCCTAATCCTAGCCCTAATTTAGCCATAACCCTAACCCTAACCCTAGGCCTAGTCCTAAATATCAATCTAACTCTCGTCCCAGCCATTTCCCTATTTCTAACCCTATCCCTTACAATAACATTAACCCTAGCCCTAACCCTAGCACTGGATCTAACCCTAACTCTAAAGCTAACCCTAAACCTAAGTCTAAACCTCATTTTAACACTAGCCCTAACACTAACACTAATTAAAAATTTAGCCCTAACCTTAGCCCTAGCCCGAAAATAAAACCAAGTCATAGGCCTAACCCTAACCCTAACCCATAGAAGTCAAGATGAAGTGAAACCTTAAAACAAAAGCTGTTTCTGACAGCAAACCTTGAACCGAGAAGACCCAAAAGTGGGGAAAATGGTAATGCTAGGTAAAAGATGAATCCTGACCAGTATCAAAGAAATTTGAACAAAACTAACTCTAACCCGAACATTAGTTCTAACCCTAGATCTAACCCTAGCTTTTCCTGTTTATAGAGCTTGATCATAAAAGTCCAAAACTTGGAGTGCCTAGTAGTGCAAAGTAACATATGAATCCTGGCCAGTATCAAAAATATCTGACCACATAATTGGGGGAGGTTTTTCAGAATATGCCTATTTACCCAGTTTTCTCCTAAAGTGCTCTTGGATAAATTGTTTTTTCATGTTTCAGCTTAAGGTACTTTCACAAGGAACAAACCAGTGCATGCCTACAGCAAAGTGATTATGTGAAGTTTCATGCAGCTAGCAAAAACCCTGTTTGATTTCCAGCTCCATTTCCATTCACACCTATAGGCCATAATGAAGTGAAACCTAAAAATTCAAACTGTTTCTGATACTGAACAATTAAACACTGAAGGCCAAAATATGCGGAGCCTACTAAGGCTAGGTAAAGGATAAATCCTGCACAGTATCAAAGAAATTTGAACAAAACTACTGTAAACCTAACACTAGCTCTTAATCTATCTTTAATCCTAAACCTACAGCCAACCCTAGCCTGTTTAGAGAACATTTGATCATAGAAATACCAAACTAACTGACCCTAGTGGGGAAGCTAACAGATGAATTGTGCACAGTATCAAAGAAATCTGAGCAAATAATTGGGGAAAGTGTTTCAGTACAGGCATATTTCCTTGATTTCTCCAAAAGTGCTCTGGGATAAAGTTGCTTTGATGTTTCAGCTGAGGGCAACATTCACAAGGAACAAACCAGAAAGTGCCCACAGAAAACTGATTGAGCCTGTGCAGTTTCAAGCAGCTAGCACCAACCCTGTTTGATTTCTTCCTCCATTTTTCTTCACCAAAATAGTTCAAAATAAAATAAAAACTTAAAATACAAAGTGTTCCTGACAGCTTACCTTTGAGCTAAGAAGGCCCAAACCAGGGAACATTGTGAGGCTAGGTAAAAGATGAATCCTGTCCAGTATCAAAGGTACATGAAGAAAACTGATTCTAACCCAAACATTAGGTTTAAACCTAACCCTTATCCTCACCATAAACCTAACTCTAATCTGTTTAGAGAACCTATTATCATAGAAGTCCCAAATTAATCGAGCTTAGTGGGGCAAGCTAACAGATGGATCTTGTGCAGTATCAAAGAAGTCTGACCAAGTAATTTGGGAAGGTAGTTCAGTGCATGTATATTTCTCTGTTGTCTCCTACAGTACTCTCAGATAAAGTTGTTTTTGCATGCTTTAGGTTTGGGAAATTTTCACAAGGAAGAAACCAGAGAGTGCTCACATAGAACTGATTGAGAGTGTGCAGTTTCATGCATCAAGCACCAACCTTGTTTGACTCTGAGCTCCATGTCCATTTACCCCTATAGGTCAAAATGAAGGAAACCTTAAAACACAAACTGTTCCTGTCCCAGTGAACCATTGCAAGGAGAAGGCCCAAACCTGGGGATAATAGTAGGGATAGGTAAAAGACGAATTATGCCAAGTATCAAATGAATTTGAAAAAAACTCACTCTAACTCTAACACTAGATCTAACCCAACCCTAAACTAATTCTAACCTGTTTGGAGTACCTATGATCATAGAAGTCCCAAACTTGGGGAGCATAGCAGTAAAACATAACAGATGAATCCTGTGCAGTATCAAAGAATTTTGATAATAAATTAGGGGGGGGGGTATTTCAGTATATTCATATTTCTCTGTTTTTTCTTAAAGTGCTCTTGGATATATTGGTTTTATTTTTCATGCTTCATCTTAAGGTACATTAACAAAGAAAAAACCAAAGAGTGCCCACAGAGAGCTGATTGCGTGTCTGAAAGTTCATGCAGCTACCACCAACCCTGTTTGATTTCCAGCTGCATTGTCATTCACACCAATAGGCCATAATGAAGTGAAACCTAAAAATTCAAACTGTTCCTGACACTGAACCATTAAACCTTGAAGTCCCAAACTTTGGGAGCCTACTAAGGCTAGGTCAAGAATGAATCCTGTACAGTATCAAAGTAGTCCAACCAAAAAAAAAATATTGAAGTTCATTCAGTACATGTGTATTCTGCTTTCTCCTAAAGCACTCAGAGATAAAACTGTTTCTTTCTATTTCATCTTAGGGCTACTTCCACAGGAAAAAACAGATTATGCTCACTGAAAATTGATGGAGTGTGTGAAGTTTCAAGCAGCTGGCCCAAACACTGTTTGATTTCCAGCTTCATTTCCATTCCCCCCTATAGGGCACAATGAAGAGAAACATGAAAATTGAAACTTTTACTGAAAGCAAACCTTTAATGTAAGTGGCCCAAATATTTAGAGTACAGTCAAAATGGGAAAAAGATGAATCGTGAAAAGTATCATAGATATTTGAAAACAA
Source organism: Marmota flaviventris (assembly GCF_047511675.1). NCBI lineage: Eukaryota > Metazoa > Chordata > Mammalia > Rodentia > Sciuridae > Marmota > Marmota flaviventris. The sequence continues at coordinate 81,206,193 of NC_092501.1, read as the reverse complement.
AATTAACTCTAACCCTAACACTAGGTCTAATCCTAGTCCTAACACTAACCCTAACACTATCCTTAACCTGTTTAGAGTCCCTTTGATCCTAGAAGTCCCACACTTTTGAAGCCAAGTGGAGCAAGCTAACAGATGAATCTTTCAAAGTATCAAAGAAATCTGACCAAATAATTTGGGGAGGTGGTTTAGTATATGCATATCTCCCTGTTTACTCCTAAAGTGCTCTCACATAAAGTTGCTTTGCATGCTCCAGCTTAGGGATAATTTTACAAGGAATAAACCAGAGAATGTCCATACAAAATTGACTGAGTGTGTGAGGTTTGAAGTAGCTAGTATTAACCCTGTTGGATTTCCAGCTCCATTTACATTTACCTGCATAGGTCAAAATGAAATGAAAACTTAAAATATAAACTGTTCAGAAGAGCAAGAGGTCCAAGAGGTCCAAACTAGAGAATAGAGTAAGGCTAGGTAAAAGTTGAATCCTGCCCAGTATCAAAATTTTGAACAAAACTAAATCTAACAAAACACTAGCTGTAACCCTAGCCCTAAATTAATACTAAACCTAATCTAACCTGTATAGAGTACCATTGATCATAGTAGTCCCCAAATAAAAGATTCTACTGCGGCCAGCTATCTGATAAATCCTTTGCAGTATCAAATAAATCTGACTAAATAATTGGGGGAGGTATTTCAGTATGTGCATATTTCCCTATTTTCTCCTAATGTGCTCTTAGATAAATTATTTTTCATGCTTCAGTTTAAGGTACTTTCTCAAAGAACAACTCTAGAGTGCCCACAGATAGCTGACTGAGTGTGTTAAGTTCCAAGGAGCTAGTACTAAATCTGTTTGATTTCTAGCTCCATTTTCATTCATACCTATAGGCCATAATAAAGTGAAACCTAAAAGTTCTAAATCTTCCTGACAGTGAATTGGCAAACCTTGAAATCCCAAACTTGGGGTTACTACTAAGAATAGGAAAATGATGAATCCTGTACAATATCAAAATTATCCAAGCAAAAAAAAAATTGAATCTTGCTCCTAAAGTGCTCACATAAATCTGTTTCTTTCTAATTCAGCTTTGAGCTACTTTTACAAGAAACAAATGAAATAATCTGCACTGAGAACTGATTGAGTGGGTGAAGTTTCAAGCAGCTGGCACAAACCTGTTTGAGTCCAGTTCCATTTCCATTGAACCCTATAGGGCAAAATGAAGTGAAACATGAAAATTAAAACTGTTCCTGAGAGCAAACCCTTTTACCTAGGAGGCCCAAACATGGAGAGTTTATTAAGAATAAGAAAAAAATATAAATTCTGCCCAGTATCAAAAACGTTGAAAAAACTAAATCTAACCCTAACACTAGTTCTAACTCTTGCCCTAACTATAACCTAACCTGTTAAGAGAACCTTTGATCATAAAAGTTTCAAACTTGGGGAGACTAGTGGGGCAAGCTTACAGATCAAAAAATCTGACCAAATAATTGTGGGAGGTATTTCAGTGCACGCATTTGCCCTGTTTTCTCTAAAGTGCTCTTGGATAAATTTGTTTTGCGTACTTCAGTTTATGGCTAATTTGACAAGGAAGAAAAAAGAGAGTTCTCAAATACAACTGATTGAGTATGTGAAGTTTCAACCAGCTAGCACCAACACTCTGGTTTACATTTCCATTTGCATTTACCCATATAGGTCAAAAGGAAGTGAAACATTAAAAACAAACTATTCCTTACAGTGAACCATTGAACCAAGAAGGCCCAAAACTGGGGCACATAATAATGCTAGGTAAAAGATGAATCTTTACCAGTATCAAAGAAATTTGAACAAAACGATCTCTAACCTTAACACTATCTCCCAATCTAGCCTAACCCTAACCATAACACTAACACTTACCTGTTTAGAGAACAATTGATGCAAAAGTGCCAACCTTGGGGAGCCTAGTGGAGCAAGCTAAAAGATGAATACTGCACAGTATCAAAGAAATCTGATCAAATTCCTGGGAGACTTATTTCAGTACATACATGTTTCTGTGTTTTCTCCTTAAGGGCTCTCAGATACAGTTTCTTTTGCATGTTTCATCTTTGGACTACCTTCAAAAGAAAGAAACCAGAGAGTACTCACTGAGAATTGATTGTGTGAAGTTTCAAGCACCTCCTGCCAACCCTGTTTGATTACCAGCTCAATTTTCAATTACATCAAGAAGCCATAATGAAGGGAAACCTTAAAATACAAACTGTTCCTGACAGCAAACCTTTGAACTAAGAAGGCCCAAACCTGTGGAGCATAGAAAGGCTAAGTAAAAGATGAATCTTACCCAGTATCACAGAAATTTGAGGAAGACTAGGGCCACATAGGAGCTCTCAGCACAGATGGAAGGCTCATCTGTCCGGTTGCTCTGGGCGCAGACAGCAGTCTCAGCCATGCAGACACACTCAGTGCTGATGGAAGGCAGCATAGAATAAAGAGGCTTTGCTTGCGAATCACCAGACCAAGTTCTGGACACAGGACAAGGTAACTCCAGAACCACCCACCTCACCAAACATCATACAGGGTAATAGATGGAATCCATCTTGAAAAACCTTACTTGCCATCTATCAGTGGGCATGGCTACCAGCTGCGTTCTGCAGCTTATCAGGTACCTGGTTTCCAACTCCCCTACCTCAAGCTGTGATAACTCAAAGTATTTCTCACAAGTTTTTGGGTAGCATAGCTATCAATGTGGAGCAGCACCTGTACAGGCACCTGGTTTCCAATTCAGAGATAAGTGTAGGGAGGCTCCAGGTAGAAGCTCAAGCCCTCTAACCCTGGCTACCTCCACCACCCTAAGCACAGAGACTCAAGTTAGGAATAGAAAACTCCACATACTACAAGAAAAGAAAACAGAGTTCTGAGACAATTTTTTTTTCTTTTTTACTTTTCCTTTCTCACTCTTCTCATCCATTCTCCTCTACCCTTCCCCCTCTGTTCCTCACAACCTCAACATATGTGAAACCAAGAACTTTGCAAGAAATTGAACTTTAAGAACTGAATCACCAGAATAGTATAATATAGAGTAATTGCATAGGCCCCATCTCATCACCCTTTTTTTCTCTTATTTTCTTTCTCCCTCTCTTTCTTTCTTTCCTTGTTATTTTTCTTCTTTTTTTCTTTCTCCCTCTAACCCACTTTCAGCATTCCAACTTTTACTGTTTATATATAGGGTAATTTTATGAATACAGATAAGGAGTTTGAATTTATACATTCTTCCATGAATTGCCCCTGTCTATTCCTTAGAGTTCTCCTCCAAATTTGATAAATTAGATTAAACCCATACACTCACTCCTTTCCCCCTTAACATAACATTCTACCCCTGACCCTCAGTTCTCTATACACGATGAGAAATGGGATGCCTTTTATGAAACTAATGAATATATTCTAAACAATATTTGAAGCCAACATCTGTAGACATAGAGTCTAAATGTAAATGTATTTATAATGGTTAGCTTATGGTTCAGGTTAGGGTTAGATTAGAGTTAGGTTTTGATCTATGGTTATGGCTAGGGCTAAGGATAGGGCAAGGGTTAGGATTAGAGTTAGGGTTAGGTTTATGGTTATGGTGAGGGATAAGGTTAGGCCTAGTGATAGGGCTAGTCTGAGAGTTAGAGTTAGTCTTAGGTTTAAGGATAGGGTTAATGGTAGGGTTAGGGATAGGTCTAAATTGGGACTAGTGTTAGTGTTAGGTTTAGTCCTAGGGTTATGGTTAGAATTTTGGTTATGTTTAGGGTGAAGGATTTGGTTATAACTAGGTTGAGGGCTAGGGCAAGTGTTAGTATTATGGTTAGGGCTAGGGTTAGAGTTAGGGTAATTTTTAAAGCTAGGTATAGGGCTAGGATTAGGGCAAATGTTTGTGTTGGGTTTAGGGCTAGTATTAGGGCTAGGGCTAATGTCAGGTCTAGGGTTAAAGTTAGGGATAGATTTAGTGTTAGATTTATGTCTTGCTCCAGTGTAGGGGTTAGTTTTAGAGTAAGGGCCAGTTTTAGAGCCAGGTTTATTATTAGGGGCAGATCAAGGTGAGGATTTGGGTTAGGTTAGGGTTTAGATTTAGGGCTTCAATTATCATTAGGTTTAGTGTTAAGTTAATGAAAGGGTTAGGTTTAGACTTTAGGTGTCTTTTTGTGTAATGGATAGGGTTAGGAATAGGCCTAGGGTTATCATTAGGGTAATGGATAGAGTTAGACCTAAGATTAGGGGAAGGATTATGTATAGAATTAGGGCTTTTGTTTGGGTTAGGGTTAGGTTTATGTTTAGTGTTAAAGCTAGGTTTAGGGGCAGGGAATGTGGCTCAAGTGGTGGTGTGCTCACCTGGCATGAGTGGGGAGCTGGGTTCAATTCTCAGCATTACATACCAACAAAATAAAGATGTTGTGTCCACCGGGGAAAAAAAAAATAGGGTTAGGGTCTTCTTTAGGATGTGGATTATGGTTAGGTTTTGGGTTAGGTTAAAACTAGGTTTAAGGCTACAAGTAATGTATACTTAGTTTTATGATTATTGCTAGTGATAGGATCAGGGTTAGGGCTAGGTCTAGTGTTAGAGTTAAGTTTATGGTTATGATGATGTTTAGAGCTAGGTTTAATGTTGGGATCAGAGTCAGGATCCAGATTAGTTTTCAGATTAGGGTTAGGACTAGAATTAGAGATAGCATTAGGCCTAGGTGTAAAGTTAGGGTTTGGTTTAGGTTAAGTGTTAGGGTTAGGTTTATGTTTCAGTTTTGTTTTAGGGCTAGGGGTAGAGATAGGGCTAATTTTAGGATTTATGTTAGGATTAGGGCTAGTGTTAGTGTGAGATTTAGGCTTAGGTTAAGGGTTAGATTTAGAGTTAGGTTTAGATCTAGGGCTAAGGAAAGGGCTAGGATTAGGGCTAAGATTAGGTCTAGGTTTAGGGTGATGGTAAGGGATAGGGTTAGAACTAGGTATAGGGCTAGGGTGAGAGTTTGTGTTAGTCTTAGGCTAGGGTTAGGGTTTGGGTTAGGGATACAGCTAAATTAGGACTGGGATTAGGGCTAGGGTTAGTGCTAGGTTTAGGCCTATTTTAGGACTAGTGTTAGTGTTAGGGTTATGGTTAGGTTTAGTTTAAGGAATAGGATTATAGCTACTTTTAGTCTAGGGTGAGGATTAGAATTAGGGTTAGGGTTAGGGTTATGATTGAGGCGAGGTTTATGGCTAGGATGTGGGCTAACGTTTGTGTTAGTGTTAGCACTAGGATTAGAGCTAGGGCTAATGGCAGGTTTAGGGTTACAGTTAGGGAGAGTTTTAGGGTTAGGTTTATAGCTAGGTCTATTGCAAGGGTTAGGTTTCTTGTTAGGGTCAGGTTTAGAGCTACAGGTATTATTAGGGTCAGGGTCAGGGTTATTGTTTTACTAGGTTAAGGCTTGAGTTATCCTTATGGTTAGAGATAGGTTAATGATAGTTTTAGGTTTTTTAGTTCAGGTTAGGTGTAGGGTAATGGATAGAGTTAGGGTTAGTGATAGGATTAGGGTTTGGCCTAGGGTTGGCAGAAATGTTAAGGTTATCATTAGGGTAATGAATAGGGTTAGAGCTAGTTATAGGGCTAGTGTTATGCTTAGGATTAGGTCTAGGTTTAGGCTTAGTTATAGGGTTAGGGCTAAGTTTAGGGTTATGATTAGCTTTATGTTTAAAGCTATGGTAGGGCTTGGGTTAGGGCTAGAATTTGCGATAGGGTAGGGCTATGGCAAATATAAAAACTTGTTATAATTAGGGCTAGATTTAGGGTTAATATTAGATCTAAGTATAGTTTTAGATTTAGGTTTAGGGCTAGGGTTATGTTTAGGGATTGAGTTAGTGTTATTGTCAGAATCAGTGTTCAGTTTAGAGTAATGGTTAATGTGAAAGCCAAAATTAGGACTAGGGTTAAGTCTAGGAGAAGGGTTAGTATTTGGCTTTAGGCTAAAATTTATTGTTAGGGCTAGGGCTAGATTTTTCTTTAGGTCTAGGGCTAGAGTTATGGCTAGATTCAGATTAGGTTTAGGTCTAGGGTTAGTGTTAAGGTTAGGTTTAGGTATAAGGTTACCATTAGGGCTAGTGTTAGGGTTCAGTTTAGGGTTAGGTTCAGGTTTAGACCTATTATTAGTATTAGGGTCAGAATAAGAGTCAGGGTTAGGGTTAGGGTTTGGGTCATGTTTAAAGCTATAATAAGAACTAGGGTTAGGACTAGTAATAGGGTTAGTGTTTAGATAAGTTTAAAGATTAGGTTTAGTATTAGGATTACCATTAGGTTTAGGGTTTGGCTTAGGTTAAGGGATAGGGTTAGAGCTAGGATGAGGTCTCGGGTTAGGGCTAGGTTTAGTGTTAAAACTAGGTTGAGGACTTGGATTAGAGCTAATTTTTGCGTTAGGGTTATGGCTAGGGTAAGAGCAATGACTCATATAAGAACTAGTTTTTTTTTAGGGTTAGTTTCAGGGTTACGGTTAGGGGTAAAACCTCTAGTGTTAGGATTAGGTTTAAGGAAAGGGTGAAATTTAGAGTTTGTGTTAGTGTTAGGTTAATAGTCATTTTATGGTTTAATTTTAGGGTTAGTGTTAGGACTCGAATTAAGGCTAGAATTACTGTAAAAGTTCAGTTTAAGGTTAGGGTGCTGTTTAAAGCTAGGGTGAATGTTAGGATATGAGTCAGGGTTAATATTAAGGTTAAGGTTAGGACTCGAATTAGGGCTAGTTTTAGGTCTAGGTGTAGTGTTAGGGTTTGGTTTAAGTTAAGGTTTAGGGTTAGGGCTATTACTCAGTTTTGTTTTATTGCTAGGGTTAGGGTTAGGGCTAGTTTTATGATTAGCATTAGGGCTAAGTCTAATGTTAATGTTAGGCTTAGGCTTAGGGTTATGGTTATATTTAGTAATAGGGTTAGATCTAGGGTTAGGACTAGGAATAAGGATTCACAAAAGTTATGGCTAAGGTTAGAGATAGGTTTAGGGATAGGGTCAGGATTATGGTAATGAATACCTTTAGAAGTAGAGAGAGGGCTAGTGTGAAAGTTAGCGTTAGTCTTAGGCCTAGGGTTAAGGTTAGGGTTAAGGATAGGGTTAAATTAGGGCTAGAATTAGGGCTAGGGTTAGTGATCACCTTAGGCCTAGCATTAGAGTAAGGGTTAGTGTTAAGCTTAGGGTAAGGAATGGCATTATAGATAGGTTTAGAGATAGGGTGATGGTAAGAACTAGGTTTAGGTCTATGGTTAGGGTTAGGATTATGATTAAGTCTAGGTTTCAGGCTAGGATGAAGGCTATGATTTGTTTTAGGTTTAGGGCTAGGATTAGGGCTAGGGCTAATATCAGATCAAGGGTTTTGTTTAAAGATAGTTTTAGGGTTGGGTTTATGGCTACATGTAGTGTAATGTTTAGGCTTACGTTCAGGTTTAGAGCTAGGGGTATTATTAGCGACAAGGTCTGGGTTAGAAGTTTGGGATAGGTTAAGGTTTAAATTTAGGGCTTGAATTGTCTTTATGGTTAGTGTTAGTGTAATGATAGGGTGAGGTATATCATTTAGGTTTGGTTTGGGGTAATGCATAGGTTAAGGATTAGGGTTAGGGTAAGGTTTGGACCAAGGGTTATGGTTATGGCAATGGATAGGGTTAGGACTAGGGTTATGGTTTTGATTAGGGCTAGGATTAGGTTTAGGGTTAAAACTCGTGTTAGGGCTCAGATTAGGGCTAGGTTTTGGGTTAAGTTAGTGCTAGGGTTAGGTGTAAGGCTAATGTGAGTACCAGGGTTACAATTATGGCTAAATTTAAGCTTAAGGTTAGTGGTAGATCTAGTGTTAGGTTTAGGGTTAGGGATAGGATGATGTTTAGGGTTAGTATTATGGTCAGAGTCAGGGTCAGTGTTAGTTCTAGTTTTCTGCTTAACACTAGAATTAGAGCTAAGATTGGGGTTAGTGTTTTTGTTTGGTTTACACTAAGGGTTAGGGTTAGGCCTATGACTTGGTTTTGTTTTAGGGCTAGGGCTAGGATTATGGTTACTTTTAGTTTTAGCTTTAGGGTTAGGACTAGTGTTAGGTGTATATTTAGGCTTAGGGTTAAAGTTAGATTTAGAGTTAGGGTTAGGTTTAGGCTTAGGGTTAGGGTTAAATTTATAGTTAAAATTAGATAAAAGTTGGGCTTGGGCTAATGAAAGTGCTATGGTTAGGGCTAGGATTAGGTTTCCATTAAGGGATAGGGTTAGAACTAGGGTTTGGGCTAGGGTGATAGAGTTAGGGTAATGGATATGATTAGATGTAGATTTATGGCTATGTTTAATGTTAGATTGAGGTTTAGGGTAGAGTTAGGGATATCATTATGTTTAGGGCTAGGGTTAGGGCTAGGGATAGGAATGGAGCTAAATTAGTGTTAAGATTCGAGCTAGGGTTAGGTTTCTGGTTAGCCTAAGGTTAGGTTTTGTGCTAGGATTAAGGCTAGGTTTAGGGCTAGGATAAGGGCTGGGGTTTGTATTAGGTTTAGGGCTAGGATTAGGGCTAGGTTTAGGACTAGGATAAGGGCTGGGGTTTGTATTAGGTTTAGGGCTAGGATTAGGGCTATTGCTATTGTCAGGTCTATGCTTACAGTTGGGGATAGTTTTAGGATTAGGATTATTTCTATGTCTAGTGTAAGAGTTAGGTTTAGTGTAGGGGTCAGCTTTAGAGCTAGGATATTTATTAGGGTCAGTGTCAGTGTTAGAGTTTGGTTGAGGTTAGGGTTCAGGGTTAGGGCTTGAAGTAGCATTAGGGTGTGGGTTAGGGTAATGATAGGGTTTTGTTTGGAGTTTACATTAGGTTTAGGGTAATTGATAGGGTTAGTGTTAGTGATAAGATTAAGGTTAGGACTAGGGTTTGCAGTAGGGTAAGGGTTATGTTTAGTATAATGGATAGGGTTAGAGTTAATTTAAGGGCTAAATTTATGGTTAGGAATAGGTCTTGAATTAGGGTTAGGGTTAGGGTTAAAACTAGTGTTAAGCTTAGGGTTATATTTAACATAAGGGTTAGGTTTTGAGCTAGGGTTAGGGCTAGGCTGATGGTTAGGTTTACAGTTCCTTCTATGGATAAGATGACAGTACTGAGAGGGTTAGTGTTAGGATTAGGGCTAGGGACATCATAGGGTTAGGGGTAGGTTTAGGGTAATGGGTACAATTAAATGTAGATTTAGGGATATGTTTAATGTTTAACATTAGATTGAGGTTTGAGCTTAGATTTAGGGCTACACTTATGTTTAGGTTTAGTAAGGGTTAATATAAAGTTGGTCAAACATGAATCCTGCACAGTATCAAAGTAATCTGACCAAAAAAATCAAAGCTCTTTCAGTACATGTATATTTTGCTTGCTCCCAAACCACTCAGAGATAAAGCTGTTTTTTTTTTCTACTTCAGCATAGAGATATTTCACAGGAAAAAAACCAGAGAATGCTCACTGAGTACTGATTCAGTGTGTGAAGTTTCAAGCAGCGAGCAGAAACCCTGTTTGATTTTCAGCTTCATTTCCATTCACCCCAGTATGGCAAAAAGAAGAGAAACATGACAATTGAAACTTTTCCTGAGAGAGAACACTTTTATGTAGGAGGCTCAAACATTTGGAGTACAGTCAAAATAGGAAAAAGGTGAATCCTGCCCAGTTAATTGGAAATTAAAAAAAAAAAAAAAAAACTAACTGTAACCATACTACTAGGTCTAAACCTACTCCTAACAATGAGTCTAACCCTATACCTAATCTGTGTAGAGAACCTTTGATCATGGAAGTTTCAAAACTGGAGAGTCTAGTGGGGCAATCTTACAGATGAATCATGGGCAGTTTCAAAGAAATCTGAAAAAATAATTGGGGGAGCTATTTCAGTACACGCATATTTCCCTGTTTTCTCCTAAAGTGTTCTCAGATAAATTTGTGTTGCATGCTTCAGCTTATTACTAATTTCACAAGGAACAAACCAGAGAGTGCCCAAAGAGAGCTGATTGAGTGTGTGAAGTTTCAAGCAGTTAGAACCAACCCTGTTTGATTTCCAGCTCCATGTCCATTTACCCATGTAGGTCAGAATGAAGTGAATTCATAGAATACAAATTGTTTCTGTCATCAAAGAATTGAACCGAGAAGGATGAAAACTGAAGAACATAGTAAGGCTAGGTAAAAATGTATCCTGCAAAGTATAAAAAAATTTGAACAAGACAAACTCTAACACTAACACTAGACCTAACTCTAACCATAAGCCTAACCCTAACATGTTTAGAGAACCTCCTTTTATCATAGAAGTATCAAAGATGAGGAGCCTAGTGGGGCAAGCTAACAGATGAATCCTGCTTAGTATCAAAAACTCTGGCCAAATGTTTGGGGGAGGTAGTTCAGTACATGCAGATTTTCCTGTTGTCTCCTAAAATGCTCTCGCATAGTGTTGTTTTTGCATGTTTCATTTTTGGGATACTTTCACAAGGATAAAACCAGAGCATCCTCACAGAGAACTGATTGAGTGTGTGAGATTTCCATTCACCCATATAGATCAAAATGTAGTGAAACCTTAAAATAAAAACAGAAATACTGACAGCAGAACAGTGAACCTCAAAGGCCCAAACATGGGGAACATAGTAAGGGTAGATAAAAGATAAATCCTGCCTAGTATCAAAGAAATTTGCACAAAACTACTGTAAATCGAACACTAGATCTCTCCTTAGTCCTATACCTAAAGCTCATCCTAGCCTGTTTAGAGACACTTTGATCATAGAATTCCCAAATTAAGGGAGCCTAGTGGGGCAAGCTAACAGATGAATCCTGCACAGTAACAAAGCTGTAATCTGAGCAAATATTTGGGGGGAAGTGTTTCAGTACATGTATATTTCTGGATTTCTCCAAAAGCACTCTGGGATAAAGTTGCTTTGCATGTTTCAGCTGAGGACAACATTGACAAGGAACAAACCAGAGAGTGTCCACAGAGAACTGATTGAGTGTGTGCAGTTTGAAGCAGCTAGCACCAACCCTGTTTGATTTTGTGCTCCATTTCTCTTAAACAAAATAAATCAAAATAAAGTGAAACCTTAAAATACAAACTGTCACTGTCAGCAAACCATTGTAGAAGAAGGACCAAATCAGGGAACATTGTGAGGCTAGGTAAAACATGAATCCTGCCCAGTATCAAAGATGCATGAATAAAACTGACTCTAACCCTAATACTAGTTTTAAACCTAGCCCTTACCCTAAGTATAAACCTAACCCTAATCTGTTTAGAGAACCTTTTATCATAGAAGTCCCAAATTAAGGGAGCCTAGTGTGGCAAGCTAACAGAGGAAATCTTGTGCAGTTTCAAAGAAATGTGACCAAATAATTTAAGGAGGTAGTTCAGTATATGTATATTTCTCTGTTGTCTCCTACAGTACTTTCAGATAAAGATTTTTTTTTCTTTTGCATGCTTCAGCTTATGGAAACTTTCACAAGGAAGAAACCAGAGTGCCCACATAGAATAGATTGATTGTGTGTGGTTTTCAGCAGCGAGCACCAACCCTGTTTGATTTCAAGTTCCATTTCCATTTACCCATATAGGTAAAAATGAAGGAAACCTTAAAATACAAACTGTTCCTGACAGCAAATCATTTACGGGATAAGGCCCAAACCTGGGGAAAATAGTATGGCTGGGTAAAAGATGAATTATACCAAGTATCAAATGAATTTGAACAAAACTCACTCTAACTCAATCACTAGATGTAACCCAACCCTAAACTAATTCTAACCTGTTTAGAACACCTATAAACATAGAAGCCTCAAACATGGGGAGCCTCTCAGCACAACTGAACAGATTAATCTTATGCAGTAACAAAGAAGTTTGATGAAAAATTGAGGGAGGTATTTCAGTACAATCATATTTACCTATTTTTTTAAAGTGATCATGGATAAATTGTTTTTCATGCTTCAGCTTAAAGTACTTTCACAAAGAAAAATCAAAGAGTGCTTACAGAGAGCTGATTGAGTGTGTGAAGTTTCATGCAGCTAACACCAACACTTTTTGATTTCTAGCTCCACTGCATTCAAACCTATAGGCCATAATGAAGTGAAACCTAAAAATTCAAACTGTCCCTGACACTGAAACATTGAACCTTGAAGGCTCAAACTTGGGGAGCCTACTAAGGCTAGGTGAAGGATAAATCCTGTCCAGTACCAAATTAATCCAACCAAAAATTTTGAAGCTTTTTCAGTACATGAGTATTCTGCTGGTTCTTAAAGCACTCAGAAATAAAGCTGATATTTTCTACTTTATCATAGGGCTACTTCCATGGCAAACACCAGATTATGCTCAGGGAAAATTGATTGAGTGTGTGAAGTTTCAAGCAGCTAGCACAAACGGTGTTTGATTTCCATTCAAACCTATAGGCAAAAAGAAGAGAAACATGAAAATTGAAACTGTTCCTAAAGGCAAACCCTTTATGTAGCAGGCCCAAATATTTGGAGTATAGTCAAAATAGAAAAAAAGGTGAATCCTGCACAATATCATAGAAATTTGAAAACAAAACTGACTCTTACCTTAACACTAGTTCTAATGCTAGTCCGAACACTAATCCTAACACTAACCTTAACCTGTTTAGAATCCCTTTGATCCTAGAAGTCCCACACTTGGGGAGCCAAGTTGGGTAGGCTAACAGATGAATCTTTCACAATATCAAAGAAATCTGACCAAATAATTGGGGAAGTAGTTCAGTACATGCATATTTCCCTGCTTTCTCCTAAAGTGCTCTCACGTAAAGTTGCTTTGCATGCTTCAGTAGGGCTACTTTTACAAGGAATAAGGCAGAGAATGCCAATAGAAAACTGATTGAGAGTGTGAGGTTGGATTTCCAGCTCCATTTCCATTTACATGTATAGGTCAAAATGAAATAAAAACTTAAAATACAAACTTTTCAGGAGATCCAACACTTGATCCAAGAGGCCCAAACCTAGAGAATATTGTAAGGTTAGGTAAAACTTGAATCCTGCCCAGTATCAAAGAAATTCAAACAAAACTAAATCTAACAAAACACTGGCTATAACCTTAGCTCCAACCTATTACTACTTCTATCCTAACCTGTTTAGAAAACCATTGATCATAGTAGTCCCCAAATAAAGGAGCCCAGTGGGCAAGGTAATAGATGAATCCTGTGCAGTATCAAAGAAATTTGACAAAAAATTTGGGGGAGGTATTTCATTACATGCATATTTCCCTGTTTTCCCCTAATGTGCTCTTGGATAAATTATTTTTTCATGCTTCAGTTAAAGTACTTTCACAAGGAACAACAAGAGAGTGCCCACAGAGATTTGATTGAGTGTGTGAAGTTTCAAGCAGCTAGTACTAACTCTGCTTGATTTCCAGCTCCATTTTCATTCACATCTATAGGCCATAATAAAGTGAAACCGAAAAATTCAAACTGTTCCTGACAGTGAACTGGCAAACCTTGAAAAGCTAAATTTGGGGATACTACTAAGACTAGGAAAAGAATGAATCCTGTTTAATATCAAAGCAATTCATGCAAAAAAAATGAAGCTTTCTCCTAAAGTGATCACAGATAAAGCTGTTTCTTTCTTATTCACCTTTGGGCTACTACCACAAGAAACAAATGAGAGAATATGTACTGAGAACTGATTGAGTATGTGAAGTTTCAAACAGCTAGCACAAACACTTTTTGAGTCCAGCTCCATTTCCATTCACCCCTATAGGGAAAAATGAAGTGAAACATGAAAATTAAAATGGATCTTGAGAGCAAACCCTTTTACCTAGGGGCCCAAACATGGGAGGCATACTAAGAATAGGAAAAAGATAAATCCTGCCCAGTATCCAAAAAATGGAAAAAATCTAACTTTAACCCCAACACTAGTTCTAACACTTGCCCTAACTCTAACCATAACTCTAAGCCTAACCTGTATAGAGAAACTATGATCATCGAAGTTTTAAACTTTGGGAGACAAGTGGGGCAAGGTTACAGACGAATTCTTCACAGTATCAAAGAAATCTGACCAAATAATTGGGGGAGGTATTCAGTACATGCATATTGCCCTGTTTTCTCCAATAGAGCTCTTGGATAAAGTTGTTTTGCATGCTACAACTTATGGTCACTTTTACAAAGAAGAAACCAGAGAGTGGCAAAAGACAACTGATTGAGTATGTGAAGTTTCACCAGCTACCACCAACCCTCTGATTTCCAGCTCCATTTTCATTTACCCATATAGGTCAAAATGAAGTGAGACATTGAAAACAAACTATTCCCAACAGTGAACCATTGAACCAAGAAGGCCCCAAACTGGGGCACATAGTAAGGCTAGGTAAAAGATAAATATTCCCAGTATCAAGAAATTTGAACAAAACAATCTGTAACCCTAACACTAGCTCTAAAGCTAGCCCTAACCCTAACTATAACACTAACATTTACCTGTTTAGAGAACCATTGATCCTAGACGTGCCAACTTTGAGGAGCCTAGTGGAGCAAGCTAAAAGATGAATACTGCAGAGTATCAAAGAAATGTGATCAAATTGTTGGGAGACTTATTTCAGTACATACATGTTTCTCTGTTTTCTCCTTAAGGGCTCTCGGATACAGTTTCTTTTGCATGCTTCATCTTTGGCCTACCTTCAAAAGAAAGAAACCAGAGAGTGCCCACTGACAACTGATTGTGTGAAGTTTCACGCACCTCCTGTCAACCCTGTTTTATTTCCAGCTCAATTTTCATTCACATCAATAAGCCATAATGAAGGGAAACCTTAAAATACAAACTGTTCCTGACAGCGAACCATTGAACTGAAAAGGCCCAAACCTGTGTAACATAGTAAGGCTAAGTAAAAGTTGAATCTTGCCCAGTATCACAGAAATTTGAAGAAAACTAGGACCACATGGGTGTACTCTCAGTGCAGATGGAAGTCTCGGCTGTGCATTTTCTCTGGGCACAGACAACAGTCTCAGCCACATGGGCACTCTTTGTGCAGATGGAAGGCAACACAGAACACAGAGGCTTTGCTTGCGGGTCACCAAACTGAGCTCTGGACACAGCACAAGGTCACTCCAGAACCACCCACCTAACCAAACACCATACATGGGTAATAGATGGAATCCATCTTGCAAAACCATACTTGCAATCTATCAGTGGGCATGGCTACCAGCTTGGTTTTGCAGCTTATCAGGTACCCGGTTTTCAACTCCCCTACCTCCAGCTGGGATAACTCAACATTTTTCTCACAAGATTTTGGGGGGCATAGCTATCAATATGGAACAGCAACTGTACAGGCACCTGGTTTCCAATTCAGAAATAAGAGTAGGGAGGCTCCATGTAGAAGCTCAAGCCCTCTCACCTTGGCTACCTCCACTACCCTAAGCATAGAGACTCCAGCTAGGAATAGACAACTCCACCTACTGCAAGAAAAGAAAACAGAATTCTGAAAGACATTTTTTTCTTTCTTACTTTTCTTTTCTTGCTCTTCTCATTCATTCTCCTCTATCTTCCCCCTCTGTTCCTCAGAACTTCAACATATGTGAAACCAAGAACTTTCCATGAAATTGGACTTTAAGAACTGAATCACTAGAATAGTATAATATAGAGAAATTGCACAGGCCCCACCTCACCACCTCTTTATATGCACTTATTTTCTTTCTCCCTCTCTTTCTTTCTTTCCTTGTTATTTTTCTTCTTTTTTCTTTCTCCCTCTATCTCACTTTCAGCCTCCTAGATTTACTATTTACACTTAGGGTAATTTTATGAATACAGATAAGGAGTTCAAATTTATACATTCTTCCATAAATTACCCCTGCCTATTCATCAGAGTTCTACTCCAAAGTTGCTAAGTTAGATTAATCACATACCCTCACTCCTTTCCTCCTTAACATAGCATCCTACCCCTGACCCTCAGTTCTCTATACACCATCAGATATGGTATGCCTTTTATGAAACTAATGACTATATTCTAAATAATAATTGAAGCCAATATCTGAAGAAATAGAGTCTAAATATAAATGTATTTATAATGCTTAGGCTTAGGCTTTGGCTTAGGTTTAGATTTAGAGTTAGGTTTTTATCTATGCTTAGGGTTAGTGCTAAGGAGAGGGCAAGGTTTAGGACTAGGGTTAGGGTTAGATTTAGGGTTATGGTAAGGGGTAGGTTTAGAACTACTGATAGCGCTAGTGTGAGAGTTAGAGTTAGTCTTGGGGCTAGGGTTAGGGTTATGATTAGGGATAGGGCTAAATTAGGGCTAGTGTTAGTGTTAGGTTTAGGGCTTGGGGTAGAGTTAGAGTTAGGGTTATGTGTAGGTTAAGGGAATGGGTTATAGCTAGGTTGAGGGCTAGGGCAAGGGTTAGTATTAGGGTTAGGGCTAAAGTTAGGGCTAGGGTTATGATTAAGGCTAGGTTTAGGGCTAGTGTTTGTGTTAGGATTAGGTCTAGTATTAGTAGTAGGGCTAATGTCAGGTCTAGGATTACAGTTAGGGATAGATTTAGTGTTAGGTTTATGGCTTGTTCCAGTGTAAAGGTTAGGTTTAGGGTAAGGGTCAGGTTTAGAGCTACTGTTATTAATAGGGTCAGGTTCAAGGTTAGGGTTTGGGTTAGGTTAGGGTTTAGGTTTAAGGCTCGAATTAGCATTAGGTTTAGTGTTAGGGTGATGACAGCATTAGGTTTAGGGTTTAGACGTGGTTTAGTGTAATGGATAGGGTTAGGTTTAGGCATAGGGTTAGCATAAGATTTAGGGTTATCATTAGGGTATAGGATAGGGTTAGACCTAAAATTAGGGCTAGGTTTATGTATAGGATCAGGGCTTTTCTTTTGGTTAGGGTTACAATTAAGTTTAGGGTTAAAGCTAGGTTTAGGACTCGGATTAATGCTAGGTTTTTTGTTAGGATAGGGCTGGGGATAAGGCTATGGGTAATTTCTGAAGTAGGGTTATGATAGCCGCTGGTTATAGGGTTAGGGTAAGGGCTAGGTCTAATGTTATGGTTAGGATTATGGTTATGATGATGTTTAGAGCTAGGGTTAGTGTTAGGATCAGAGTCACTGTCCAGATTAATTTTCAGTTTAGGGTTAGGGCTAGAATTTGAGATAGGATTAGGGCTAGGTGTAAGGTTAGGGTTGGTTTAAGTTAAGAATTAGGGTTCGGGCTATGACTCGGTTTTGTTTTAGGGCTAGGGTAGGGTTAAGGCTAGATTTAGGATTAGTGTTAGGGTTAGGTCTAGTGTTAGTGTGAGGTTTAGGCTTAGGTATAAGGTTAGAATTAGAGTTAGGTTTAGATCTAGGGTTTGAGTTAGGGCTAAGGACAGGGGTAGGGGATGGGGTTAGAACTTGGTATAGGGCTAGGGCGAGAGATAGATTTAGTCTTAGGGCAAGGGTTAGGGTTAGGGTTAGGAATAGGTCTAAATTTGGCCTGGGATTAGGGCTAGGGTTATTGTTAGGGTTAGTTTTATATTTAGGGCTAGGGTTAGTGTTAGGTTTAGGGTTAAGTTTAGGTTGAGGGTAAGGGATGGGATTTTAGCTAGTTTTTGGTCTGAGGTGAGGGTAAGAATTAGTGCTAGGGCTAGGGTTAGGTTTATGATTAAGGCAAGGTTTAAAGCTAGGATGTGGGTAAAGTTTTGTGTTAGATTTAGGACTAGGATTAGAGTTAGGGCTAATATCAAGTCTAGGATTACAGTTAGGTATAGTTTTAGGATTAGGTTTATAGCTAGGTCTCCTGTAAGTGTTGGGTTTATGGTTAGGGACAGGTTGAAAGCTAGGGCTATTTTTAGGTTTAGGGTAAGTTTTAGGGTTTTTGTTAGGTTAAGTTTTAGTTTTAGGGCTTGAATTAGCATTATTTTTAAGGATAGGGTGATGATAGTTTTAGGTTTAGGGTTCAGGTTAATTGTAGGATAATGGATAGGTTTAGAGTTAGGGATAGGATTAGGGTTTGGCCTAGAGTTAGCATAAGGGTTATTGTTATTATTAGGGTAATGGATAGGTTAGAGCTAGGGTTAGGTCTAGGGTTATGCTAAGGATTAGGTCTAAGGTTACGCTTAAGATTAGGGTTAAGACTATGATTAGGGTCAGGATTAGCTTTACAGTTAAAGCTAGGATAGAGCTTGGTTTAGGTCTAGGTTTTGTGATAGGTTAGGGCTACAGCTAATGTAAGACCTTGTTTTGATTCAGGCTAGTTTTAGGGTTAATATTAGGGCTAGGCATAGTTTTAGGGCTGGTTTAGGGTTAGGGCGATCTTTATGCTAGGGTTAATATTAGTGTCTGGGTCAGTATTCAGATTAGTCTTCTGGTTATGGTTAAAGCCAGAATTAGTTCTATTGTTAGGTCTAGCGGATGGGTTAGTGTTTGGCTTAGGCTAAAGTTATTGTTAGGGCTAGGTCTAGGGGTTCTTTCAGGGCTAGGGTTCGAGTTATGGCTAGATTTAGGATTAGGTTTAGGTCTAGGGCTAATGTTATGTTTAGGTTTAGGTATAGGATTACCGGTAGGGCTAGTGTTAGGGTTCAGAATAGGGTTAGGTTCAGCTTTAGACCTACAATTAGTGTTAGGGTCAGAATAAGAGTCAGGGTTAGTGTTAGGGTTTGGGTTATGGTTAGAGCTAGAATGAGTACTAGGGTTAGGACTAGTAATAGGTTTAGGGTTTGTGTTAGGTTAAGGATTAGCATTAGCATTAGGGTTAGGGTTTGGCTTTGGGTAAGAGATAGGGTTAGATGTAGGGTTAGGGCTTGGATTAGGGCAAGGGTTAGGGTTAAAGTTAGGTTTAGGGCTCGGATTAGGACTAGTTTTGTTTTGGGTTTAGGCCTAGGGTTAGAGCAATGGCTAATGTAAGAACTAGGGTTACAATTAGAGTTAATTTCTGGGTTATGGTTATGGGTTAAACCTCTAGTGTTAGGATTAGATTTAAGGTTATGGTGATATTTAGAGTGAGTGTTAATATTAGGTTAATATTCAGGGTCAGAGTAAGTTTAGGGTTAGTGTTAGGACACGAAATAAGGCTAGGGTTACTGGAAGGGTTTGGTTTAAAGTTAGGGTGGTGTTTAAAGCTGGGGTGAGTGTTAGGATATGAGTGAGAGTCATGATTAGTATTAAGATTAAGGTTAGGAGTCGAATTAGCACTAGGGTTATGTCGAGGTGTAGTGCTAGGGTTTGGTTTAAGTTAAGGTTTAGTGTTAGGGCTATTTCTTGGTTTTGTTTTACTGCTAGGGTTAGAGTTAGAGCTAGCTTTATGATTAGTGTTAGGGTTAGGGCTAGTGTTAATGTTAGGCTTAGGCTTAGGTTTAGTGTTAGATTTAAAGTAAGGTTTATATCTAGGATTAGGAATAGGTATAAAGATTAGGCAAGGTTTATGGCTAGGGTTATGTCTAGATTTAGGGCTAGGGTTTGGGTTACAGTAATGGATAGGGTTAGAAGTAGGGATAGTGCTAGTTTGAGAGTTAGAGTTAGTCTTAGAGCTAAGTCAGGGTTAGGATTAGGGATAGGTATAAATTAGGGCTAGAATTAGGGCTAGGGTTAGTGTTCAGCTTAGGCCTAGATTTAGGGCTAGGGTTAGGGTTAAGTTTAGGCTAAAGGATCACGTTATAGGTAGGTTTATAGACAAAGTGAGGGTTAGAATTAGGGTTAGGGTTATGGTTAGGGTTAGGGTTATGATTTAGTCTTGGTTTAGTGTTAGGAGTTGTGCTAGGGATTTTTTTTTTTAGGGTTAAGGCTAGGATTAGGGCTAGGGCTAATATCAGGTCTATGGTTCTGGTTAAAGATACTTTTAGTGTTAGGTATATGACTACCTGTAGTGTAAGTGTTAGGTTAAGGGTTAGGGTCGGGTTTAGATCTAGGAGTATTTTTAGGGTCAGGGTCTGGGTTAGGGTTTTGGATAAGTTAAGGTTTAAAATTATGGCTCAAATTAGCATTAGGGTTAGTGTTAGGGTAATGATAGGGTGAAGTTTAGGGTTTAAGTTTGTTTTACGGTAATGGATTTTTTAGGATTAAGGATAAGGTTAGGTTTAGGCCTAGGGTCAGCATTAGGGTTATGGTTATGGTTATGGCAATAGATAGGGTTAGAACTAGGGTTAGGGCTAGGGTTATGGTTATGATTAGGGCTAGGTTTAGGGTTAGGATTAGGTTTAAACTCGGGTTATGGCTCAGATTAGGGCTAGGTTTGGGGTTAAGTTAGTACTAAGGTTAGGGTAATTGTCAGAGTCAGGGTCAGGGTTAGTTCTAGAATTAGGATTATGACTCAAATAAGGGCTAGGATTACAGTTACGGTTTTGTTTAATTTTAGGGTGTAGTTTAGAGCTAGGTTGAGTATTAAGATATGATTCAGGGTCAGGCTACGTTTTAAGGTTAGAGTTAGGACTTGATTTAGAGCTAAATTAGGTCAAGTTGTACTGTTATTGTTTAGTTTAAGTTAAGGTTTAGTGTTAGGGTATTACTCAGTTTTGTTTTAGTCCTAGGTTTAGGGATAGTGCTAGTTATATGATTAGCATAAGGGTTAATGCTAGTGTTAATGTTAGGCTTAGGCTTAGAGTTAGGTTTAGATTTTGGGTTAGCATTAGATCTAGGGTTCGGGCTAGGTCTAAGGATAAGGCAAGGATTAGGGCTAGGGTTTGGATTATGGTAACAGATACATTTAGAAATAGGGATAGGTCTGGGTGAGGGTTAAATTTAGTCTTAGGGCTAGGGTTATGGTTAGTTTTAGGGATAGGGCTAAAATAGGGCTAAGATTAGGGCTAGGGTTAGTGTTCGGCTTAGGCCTAGAATTGGGACTAGGTTTATGGTTATGTTTAGGGTAAGGGATGTTGCTATAGCTAGGCTTAGAAGAAGGGTGAGGATTAGAATTAGAGTTAGGGCTAGGTTTAGGTTTAAGGTTATGATTAAGGCTTGGTTCAGGGCTAGGATGAGGGCTAGTGTTTGTTGTAGGTTTAGGTCTAGAATTAGGGCTAGGGATAATGTCAGGACTAGTGTTACAGTTAGGAGTAGATTTAGGGTTAGGTTTGTGTCTAGGTCTATTGTAAGTGTTAGGCTTAGGGTAAGGGTCAGGTTTAGAGCTAGGTGTATTTTTAGAGTCAGGATCAGGTTTAAGGTTTGTTTTACGTAAAGGTAAAGGTTTAGAGATGGGTCTCAAATGAGTGTTAGGGTTAGGCTTAGGGTAATGCATAGGGTTAGGTTTAGGATTCAGGGTAGTGTAATGGAAAGGTTTCAGGATAGCATTAGTGTTAGGCTTAGGCCTAGGGTTAGCATTAGAATTAGGATTATCATAAGTATAATGTATAGGGTTTGAGCTAGTGTTAGGGCTAATTTTATGGTTAAGATTAGGGCTAGAGTTAGGGCTAGGTTTGGGGTTAGGGCTAGTAAACCTTGCTTAGGGTAGGTTAGGATTAGGTTTAGGCTAAATGTTCAGTTTTGAGCTTGGTTAGTCCTAGGGTGAGGGTTAGGTTTAGTGTTAAGTCTAGGATTAGTGTTATGGTTATGGACAGGGTTAGGTTTAGGGTTAGGTCTAGGGTTTTTATTAGGTTTAGGGTTAGGTTTAGAGTAATAGATTGTGTTAGATGTAAGTTTAGATTTGGGTTAAGCTTAGGTTTAGGGTTAAGTTTAGTTTTAAAGCTGGGTTTGCTGTTGGGTTTATGGTAAGAGTTAGGCTTTGAATTAGGGTTAGGGTAAAGCAAGGGTTAGGTTTAGCATTAGGTCTAGAGTTAGGTTTATATTTTGTGTTAGAGTTTTGGTTAGGGTTAGTGCTAGAGTTATCATTACATTTAGTGTTAGAGATAGGGTAATGGCTAGGGTTAGAACTAGGGTTAGATCTAGGGTTAGAGATAGTGTTAGGGTTAGGATTTGACTAGGGTTAGGGTAATGGGTAGGGGTAGTGTAGGGTTATGTTTAGGCTAAGAGTTAGGCTGTGAGCTAGGGTTAGGACTAAGGTGAGAATTAGTGTATGGTTTTGAGATAGGGTTAGGGTGAGGGTTATTCTTAAAGAAGGTTTAGGCCTTGGATTATGGCTAGGTTTTTTGTTAGATTTAGGCCTAGGATTAGTACTATGGGTAATGTAAGATTTAGGGTTCTAATTATGGCTAGTTGTAGGGTAAGTGTTATGGCTAGGTCTAGTGTTAAGTTTAGATTTTGGTTTATTGTCAGGTATAGAGCTTGGTTTAGTGTTAGTGTCAGGGTCAAGGTTCATGTTAGAGTTAGGATTAAGGTGAAAGCCAGAATTAGGACAAGGTTAGGTATAAGGGTATGGTGAGTGTTTGGATTAGGTTACAGGTTACTGTTAGGGATAGGACTAAGCTTTTTTTTTTAGGTGTAGGGCTAGATTTATCGCTAGATTTAAGATTAGGTTTAGATTTAGGGCTAGTGTTAGTGTTAGGTTTAGGTATAAGTTTATTGGTAGGGCTAATTTAAGTGTTCAATTTAGGTTAGGGTCAGGTTTTGAAGTATTATTAGTGTTAGGGTCAGAATATGGGTGAAGTTTAGAGTTTGATTTATGGTTAGGGTTAAAGGTAGAATGAGAGCTATGCTTAGGACTAGTAATAGATTAATGTTTGGTTTTATCTAAAGATTAGGATTAGGGCTAAAGTTATCATTATGTATAGGGTTTGGCTTAGGGTAAGAGATAGGGTTAGAGCTAGGTTTACATCTACATTTAGGGTTAGGTTTAGGGCTAGGATTAGGGTTAGGCTTTGTGTTAAATCTAGTGTTAGGGCTTGGATTAGAGCTATTTTTGTGTTAGGGTTAGGGTTAGGGCTATGACCAATGTAAGAACTAAGGTTATGATTAGGGTTAGTTTTAGGGCTAGGGTTTGGGCTAGGAGTGGTGCTAGCCTTAGCTTTAGGATTAAGGTGATATTTAGAGCTAGGTTTAGTGTTTGGTAAGAGTCAGGGTCAGGGTTAATTTTAGGCCTAGGACTCGAATTAGAGCGAGGGTTATGGCTAATTATAGGAGTAGGGTTTGCTATAGGGTAAGGGTTAGAGCAATGGCTCGGTTTTGTTTTAGGGCTATTTTCAGGATTAGCAATAGTGTTAGGGCTAGTGGTATGGTGAGGTTAAGTTTGAGGGTAGGATTAGATTTAGAGGTATGTTTAGATCTAGGGTTAGGGATATGGTTTGGGTTAGGGCTAAGGTTAGGGCTAGGGTTAGAAATAGAAATAGGGCTAGGGTTACAGTTAGTCTTAGGGCTAGGGTTATGTTTAGGGTTAAATTAGGTCTAGTATTAGCATTTGGGTCTGTGTTAAGGTTAGGATTATGGTTAAAGCTAGGTTTAGGGTTAGTGTTAGTGTTAGGTTTAGAGTTAGGGATAATGTTATGGTGAGGTTTAGGCTTAAGTTTAAGGTATATTTAGAGTTATGTTTATATCTAGTGGTAGGACTATGGCTAGGGTTAGGGCTAAGGTTAGGGCTAGTGTGAGGGTTACAGTAATGGATAGGGTGATAAATAGAAATAGGGCTAGGGTGATGTTTGTTTTAGGGCTACAATTCTGGGTAGGGTTAGGGATAGGGCTAAATTAGGGCTAGGATTAGCATTTGGGTCAGTGTTAGGGTTAGGTCTATGATTAGGAATAGTGGTAGGGTTAGTGTTATTGTTAGTTTTATAGTAATTTTTAGGGAAAGTGATGGGGTTATAGCTAGGTTCATGGCTAGGAGGAGCTTTACAATTTCGGATAGGGCTAGGGTGAAAATTTTGGATAGGATTAAGTCTAGGTTAAGGGCTAGGATGAGGGCTAGGTTTTGTGTTAGGGTTAGGGCTAAGTGTAGGGCTATGGCTAATTTCAGGTCTAGAGTTATGGTTAGGGGTAGTGTTAGGGTTAGGTTTATGGCTAGGTCTAGTGTAAGTTTTAGGATTAATGTAGGGTTCAGGTTTAGAGCTAGGTGTATTATTAGGTTCAGAGTCGGGTTAGGGTTTGGTTTGGGTTAAGGTTTAGGTTAGGGCTCAAATTATCATTAGGGTTAAGAAGTGGCTGTACAATTAGGGTTAGTTTTATGGTTAGAGTTAGGATGAGTTTTAGTTTTAGAGTAATGGATAGGGTTAGGTTTAAGGTTCATTTAGGTTTAGAGTAATTTATAGGGTTAGTGATAGGGATAGGGTTAGTGTTTGGCCTAAGGTTAGCATTTGGATTAGGTTTATGTTTAGGCTAATGGATAGGGTTAGTGCTAGTGTTAGGGCTTCGGTTAAGCTTAGGATTAGGGCTGGAGTTATGGATAGACATAGTGTTAGTGTTAGAGTTAAGGTTAGTTTAGGGTAAGTGTTAGGGGTGGAGCTAGGGTTAGGTCTACAACGAGGTTTAGGGTTAGGATTATGGTTAGGGCTAGGATTAGCATTAGGTTCAGGGCTCTGTTTAAGGTAGTAGATAAAGTTAGATCTGAGATTTGGGCTATGGTTACAGTTAAGATTAGGGCTAGGTTTAGGGTTAGGGTTAGGGCTAGAGTTATGTTTAGTGTATGTGCTAGAGTTTGAGGTAGGGTTAGGTCTAGGGCAAGCATTAGGGTTAGGGTTTTGGCTAGGGTTTTTGTTAGGTTTGTGCTTATGTCTAGGGTTAGGGCTAGGTTTTGTGTGAGATTTATGGCTATCATAGGGCTGTGGGTAATGCAAGACCCTGGTTTGTGATTATGGCTAGTTTTAAGGTTAGGGTTATGGATAGGTCTATAGTTAGGGTTATGTTTTGTGTTAGGATAAGATTTAGAGCTAGGGTTTGTTTTAGGATAAGGTTCAGTTTTTGGAATAGCATTGGGGTTAGAGTTAGGGCCAGAATTAGAACTAGGGTTAGGTCTAGGCGTAGGGTTAGTCTTTGCGTTAGGTCAATGGTTATTATTAGGGCTAGGGCTAGGATTTTTTTTTTTTTTTTTCAAGCTAGGGCTAGATTTATGGTTATATTTAGGATTAGGTTTAGGTCTAGTGCTAGTATTATGGATAGGTTAGGTATAGGTTTAGCAGTAGGGCTAGTGTTAATGTTTGGTTTAGAGTTAGGGTCAGGCTTAGACCAAGGGTTAGTGTTAGGGTCAGAATAAGGGTCAGGGATAGGCTTCAGCTTTGGGATATGGTTATAGATAGAATGAAGGCTAGGGTTAGGAATAGTAATAGGGTTAGGGTTTGGGGTAGGCTAAGGATTAGGGTTAGAACTCTGGTAGCATTAGGGTGGGGGTTTGCCTTAGGCTAATGGATAGCTTTAGAGCTAGAATTAGTGTTTGGTTCAGGGTTAGGGCTATTGTTATATTTAGGGATTGGGTTAAAGCTAGCGTTAGGGCTCAGATTAGTGTTCGATTTTGTGTTAGGGTTAAAGCTATGGCTAATGTAAGAACTGGCTTTACAATTCGGGCTAGTTTATGGTTAGGTTTAGTGCTAGGTCTAGTGTTTGGGTTATGTTTAGGGTTAATGTGATATTTAGAGCTAGTTTTAGGGTCAGAGTCAGGGTCAGTTTTAGTTGTAGGGATAGAGTTAGGACTAGGGGTAGTATTAGGATTTGGTTTAGGTTAAGGTTTAGGATTAGGGCTATAGCTTAGTTTTGTTTGAGGGCTGTGTCTAGGGTTAGGGCTAGATTTCAAATTAGCATTAGTGTTAGGGCTAGTGTTAGAGTGAGGTTTAGGTTTAGGTTTAGGGTTAGATTTAGAGTTAGTGTTAGATTTAGATGTAGGGCTAGGGCTAAGTTTTGGGCTAGGGTTAGGGCTAGGCTTTGGGTTATGATAAGGGATAAAGTTAGAACTAGGGATAGGGCTAGTTCGAGAGTTAGAGTTAGTCTTAGGGCTAGGGATATGATTAAGTGTAGGATTAGGGCTAAATTAGGGCCAGGGTTAGAGTTAGGGTTAGTATTAGAGTTAGGTCTTGGTTTAGGGCTAGGGTTAGGATGAGGTTTAGGGTATGGTATTATGTTATAGCGAGGTTTTGGCCTAGAGTAATGGGTAAATTTAGGTTTAGGCATAGTGTTAGAATTAGGGTTAGGTTTAAAGCTATGCTTAGGGCCAGGATTAGGGTTATGGTTTTTGTTTGGGATAGGGCTATCATTAGGACTAGGGCTAATGTCAGGCCCAGGGTTATGATTAGGGATAGTCTTAGGGTTAGGTTTACGGCTAGGTATAGGGAAAGGTTTAGGTTGAGGGTTCAGGTTAGTTTTAGAGTCAGGGTTATCATTAGATTCAGGGTCAGGTTTTGTTTAGGTTGAGGTTTAGGGTTAGGGCTCAAATTAGGTTTAGATTTAGATTTAGGGTTAGGGTAATGAATATGGTTAGGTATAGGTTTCAGGTTAGGTTTAAGGTTATGGATAGAGTTAGGGTTATGTATAGGGTTCAGGTTATCCTAGGGTTAGGATTAGGGATAGAGTTAGGGTAAGCTAATTTATAGGATTAGAGCTAGAGTTAGGGCTTCTGTTAGGGTTAGGATTAAGGCTAGGTTTAGGGTTAGGGTTAAAGATAGGGTTAGGGCTCAGATTAGGGTTAAGTTTTAAATTAGCTAAGGGCTAGGGTTAGGGCTACAGCTAATGCAATAACTAGGGTTATGATTAGGGCTAGTTTTATGACTAGGGTTAGGGCTAGGTCTAGTATTAGGGTTAAGTTAAGCTTTAGGGTGAAGATTTGAGATGAGGTTATTGTTAGGGTCAGAGTCAGGATCAATGTTAGTTTTAGAGTTTGGGATAACACTCAAATTAGAGATAGGATTAAGGCTAGGTGTATGGTTAGGTTTTGTGTTAAGGTTAGGGCATGAATTAAGACTAGGGCTAATGTCAGGTATAGGGTTAAGGTTAAGTTAGGATTAGCATGAGGGCAATGGCTCGGTTTTGTTTTAGGGCTTGGGTTAGGGCTAGTTTTAGGATTAGCAATACTGTTTGGGCTACTGGTATAGTGAGTTTCAGGCTTAGATTTAGGGTTAGATTTAGAGTTATGTTTAGATCTAGGTTTAGAGCTAGGGTTGGGGTAAGTTTAGAGCTAGTATTAGGGTTATGGTAACAGATAAGGTTAGTACTAGAAATAGATCTAGGGTGAGAGTTAGAGTTCGATTTAGGACTAGGGTTAGAGATAGGGTTACAGATAGCTATAAGTTAGGGTTGGATTAGAGGTAGGGTTAGTTTTATGGTTAGGCCTAAGTTTAGAGCTTTGGTTAGGGTTAGTGATAGTGTTAGGGTTAGGGGAAGGGAAAGGGATGTGGTTATTCCTAGGTTCAGAACTAAGGCGAAGGTTGAAATTAGTTATTGGGCTATGGTTAGGATTCAGGTTAGGATTAAGGCTAGGTTTAGGGCTAGGATGAGGGATCAGGTTTATGTTAGGTTTAGGGCAAGAATTACGGGGAGGGATAATATCAGGTCTAGGGTTATGGTTAGGGTTACCTTTAGGGTTAGTTTTATGGCTAGTTCTAGTTTAAGGGTTAGGTTTAGGGTTAGGGCCAGGTTCAGAGCTAGGTGTATTATTAGAGTCAGTGTCTTGTTTAGAGTTTGGTTTAGGATATGGTTTAGGTTTAGGGCTCAAATTAGCATTAGGGTTACGGTTAGGGTTAGAGTAATTGATAGGTTGAGTTTTAGTGTTCAGTTTAGTTTTAGGTAATGGATAGGGTTAGTGTTAGCAATAGGTTTAGGTTTAAGCCTAGGGTTAGCATTTGGGTTAGGCTTATATTTAGGGTAACCAATAGGTGTAGGGCTTGGTTTATGGCTAGGATTAAGGGAAGGGTTAGGGTTAGGGTTAGGGTTAGGCCTAGGGTTAGTGTTAGGGTTAGGTAGTAAGTGTTAGGGTTTGAGCTATGGTTAGGGCTAGGGCAAGTGTTAGGGTTAGTGTCAGGCCTAGGTTTAGGATTAGTGTTATGTTGAGGGCTAGAGTTAGCATTAGGTTTAGCATTATGTTTAGGGTAATGGATAGAGTTAGAAGTAGGGTTTGGCCTTGGTTATGGTTAGAATTAGGGCTAGGATTAGGGTTACGGTTAAGGTTAGGGCTAAGGTTATGTTTATGGTAAGGACTAGTGTTTGAGCTAGGTTTAGGGCTAAGGCGAGAGTTAGGGTTAAGGTTACGTGTAGGGCTATGGTTAGGGCTATGATTAAGGCTAAGTTTTGTGTGAGGTTTAGGGCTAGCGTTAAGGCTAAGGGTAATGTAAGAGCTATGGTTACGATTATGGTTAGGTCTAGGGTTAGGGTTTTGTCTAGATTTGGGGTTAGCATAATTTTTATAGCTAGGGTTTTTGTTAGGAGAAGTGTCTTTGTTTGTGTTAGGGTTATGTTTGTTGTTGGGGCCAGAATTAGGCCTATTGTTAGGTCTAGAGGTAGGGTTAGTGTTTGGATTAGGTTAAGGGTTATTGTTAGGGCTAGGGTTAGGTTTTTGTTTTGGGCCAGTGCTAGAGATATAGCTAGGTTTAGAATTAGGCTTTTGTCTAGGTCGATTGTTAAGGTTACACTTAGGTATAGGTTTACCCTTTGGGCTAGTGTTAGGTTTGGGTTTAGGGATAGGGTTGGGTTTCAACCTAGGGTTAGAGTTAGGGTCAAAATAAGGGTCAGGGTTAGGGTTATGGTTTGGGTTAGGGTTAGAGCTATAAAGAAGCCTAGGGTTAGAATTAGTATTAGAGTTATGATTTGGGGTAGGCTAAGCATTAGGGTTAGGGCTAGGGTAGCATTAGGTGGAGGGTTTGGCTTAGGGTAAGGGATAAGTTTAGAGCTAGGATTAGGGCTAGTGTTAGGGTTAGGGATAGGTTTAGGGTTATCCTAAATTTAGCATTAGAGTATGGTTAGGGTTAGGGTAATGGATTGGGTTACAGCTAGGTTTAGGGCTAGGGTTATGTTTAGGATTAGGGCTAGGGTAACATTTAGAGTTAGGACAAGTTTTCAGGTTAAGGTTAGGTTAAGGGTAAGGGTTAGGGCTAGGGTTAGGGTTATGGTTAGGTTAAAGGTAGTGTTAAGTCTCTGATTAGTGCTTGTTTTGGGCTAAATTAGGGCTAGGATTAGGTCTAAGTTCTGTGTTATTTTTAGGCCTAGTTTTAGGCTTAGGTTTAGGTTTAGGAATAGGGTAAGGTTTAGGGAAAGGGATGGGATTATAGATATTTTTCGTGCTGGATAGAAAATTAGAATTACGCTTATGGCTAGGGTTATGGTTATGTTTATTGATAAGGCTAGTTTTCGGGCTAGGTTGAAGGCTAGGATTTGTTTTAGGATTATGGCAAGAATTGAGGCTAGGGCTACTGTCTGGTATAGGGTTATGGTTAGGGACAGATTTAGGGTAAGGTTTATTGCTAGGTCTAGTGTAAGGGTTAGGTTTAGAGTAAGGGTCAGGTTTCGAGCTATGTGTATTATTTGGGATAGGGTCAGGTTTAGGGTTTAGTTTAGGTTAGGATTTAGGTTTAGTATTTAATTAGCATTACGCTAGGGTCAAGGTAATGAGACTATTAAGTTTAGGGTTTAGGTTAGCTTTATGATAATTGATAAGGTTAGAGTTAGCGATAGGGTCAGGGTTAAGGGTAGGGTTAGCATTAGGGTAAGGGTTATGATTAGGGTAATGGATAGGGTTAGAGCTAGGGTTAGGGCTAGGGTTATGGTTACTATTAGGCCTAGTATTAGGGTTAGGGTTAGGATTAGGGATAGGATTAGGGTTAGGGTTAAAGTACGGTTTAGGGTTTGACCTAGGGTTAGTTCGCACTAGGGTGAGTGTTAGGTTTAGGATTATGCCTATGTTAGAGTTACAGTTAGGGTCTGGATTACTGTTAGTGTTAGGGCTAGGGTTTTCATTAGGTTCAGGGTATTAGATAGGGTTAAATGTCAGGTTAGGTAAGGGTTCGGATTAGAGTTAGTTTTAAAGTAATGGTTAGGTTTTGAGCTACGGTTAGGTTAGGGTTAGGGTTAGGGTAATGGATTGGTTTAGTGATTGCAATAGGGCTAGGGTCTGGCTTAGGTTTAGCATTAAGTTTTGGGTTAGGGCTAGTTTTAGGATTAGCTTTAGGGTTATGATCAGTGTTAGGGTGAGGTGTAGGCTTAGGCTTAGTGTTAGATTTAGAGTTAGGTTTAGATCTAGGGTTAGGGCTAGGGTGAAGGTTAGGTCTCGAGTTTGGGCTAGGGTTAGGGCTAGGTTTTGGGTTATGATAAGTGATAAGTTTAGAACTATTAATAGAACTATGGTGATTATTTATCTTTTTTTGAATCTAATGTATGAAATATGATATGTCAAGAGTTTTGTAATGTTTTGAACTACCAATTAAAAAAATAAAAAAAAAAAAGAACTACGGTGACAGTTAAAATTAATCCTAGGATTAGAGTTAGGGTTACAATTAAGGTTAGGGCTAAATTAGAGATAGGATTAGGGCTAGGGCTAGTGTTAGGGTTAGGCCTAGCTTTAGGTCTACAATTAGCATTAGGTTTAGGGTAGTGTAAGGTATGTTGTTACAGCTAGGTTTAGGGCTAAGGGGAGGGTTAAAATTAGGGTTATGGCTAGGATTAAGTTTAAGGTTAGGATTAAAGCTAGTGTTAGGCCTAGAATTAGGGCTGCAGTTTGTGTTAGGTTAGGGCTATCATAAAGACTAGGTTTATTATCAGGTCTAGCGTTATGGTTAGGGGAAGTTTTAGGGATAGGTTTATGGCTAGGTATAGTGTAAGGGTTAGGATGAGAGTTAAGGTCAGCTTTAGAGGTAGGGGTATTATTAGGGTCAGGGTCATGGTTAGGGTTTGGTTCAGGTTAAGGTTGAGGTTTAGGGCTCAAATTAGCATTAGGGTTAAAGTTGTAGTTCGGGTAATGGATATGGTTAGGTTTAGGGTTCAGGTTATTTTTATGGTAATGGATTGTTTAGGGTTAGGGATAGTGCTTGAGTTGGGGCAGGGTTTAGCATTAGGGTTAGGGCTAGGGTTAAGGTAATGGATAGGGTTAGAGCTAGGGTTAGGGCTGGGATTATGGTTAAGATTAGGGCTAGGTTTAGGATTAGGTTTAAATATATTGCAAGGATTAATGTTAGGGTTAGGTTTACAGTAACGGTTAGGGCTAGGTTTAGGGTTAGTTTTAGGGTTAAAGTATAATTGGGTCTCAGATTAGGGCTAGGTTTTGGGTTCTGTTAGGGCTAGTGTTAGGGATACGGCTAATGTAAGTATTAAGATTATGATTAGGACTAATTTTAGAGTTACCATTAGGGCTAAGTCTAGTTTTAGGATTAAGTTTAGGTTTAGGGTGATGTTTTGAACTAGGGTTAGTTTTAGGGTCAGAGTTAGGATCAGGGTTCACGTTAGGGTTATGGATAGGACTCAAATTAATGGTAGGCTCAGGGCTACATGGCGGGTAAGGATTTGGTTTAGGTTAAGGTTTAGGGTTAGTGCTATGGCTCGGTTTGTTTTAGGGCTATGTCTAAAGTAAAGGGTAGTTTTACAATTAGCGTTAGTGATATTGCTAGTGATAGTGTAAGTTTAGGCTTAAGGGTAGATTAAGAGTTATGGTTAATTCTAGGGTTAGGGCTATGGCTAGGGTTAGAACTAAGGTTAGGGCTAGTGTTTGGGTTATGGTCTGACATAGGATTAGAACTAGGAATAGGGCTAGGGCAAGAGTTAGAGTTAGTCTTAGGGCTAGGGTTAGGGTTAGTTTTAGGGTTAGGGCTAGGGGAAGGGATGCCTGTTTGATTTCCACCTCCATTTCCATTTACTCATATCAGTCAAAATGAAGTGAAACCTTAAAATACAAAGTGTTCATGATAACGAACCATTGATTCAAGAAGGCCCAAACATGAAAGCATACTAAGGCTAGATAAAAGATAAATCCTGCCCAGTATCAAAGAAATTTGAAGAAAACTAACTCTCACCCTAACATTACCTCAAACCCTAGCCCCAGCCCTAACCCTAAACCTAACCTTAACCCTAACCTGATTAGAGAACCATTGATCCTAGGACTCCTACACTTGAGAGCCTTGTGGGGCAAGCTATGTGATGAATTCTACACAGAATCAAACCAATCTCACCAAATAATTATGGGAGGTATTTCAGTACATGCATATTTCTCTGTTTTCTCCTATAGGGCCCTTAGATATAGTTGTTTTTGCATGTTTAAGCTTAGGCCTATTTTCACAAGGGACATATCAGAGTCCCTTCAGAGAACTGATTGAGTCTGTGAATTTTCTAGCAGCACAAACCCTGTTTGATTTTTCAGCTCTATTAACTTTCCCGTATAGGTCAAAATGAAGTGAAATCTTAAAATACAAATTGTTCCTGACAGCTAACCTGTTAACGGAGAACGCCTAAACCTGGGGAACAGAGTAAATCTAGATAAAAGAAAAATCCTGCCAAGTATGAAATAATTTTGATAAAACTAACTCTAACCCTAACACTAGCTCTAACTCTAATCATTCACCTAACAGTAACTTTTTCATGGAACCTTTGACCATAGAAGTTGCAAACCTGGGCATCCTAGTAGGGCAAGCTAAGAGATGAATGCTGTGCAGTATCAAATAAATCTGACCAAACAATTGATGGACTATATCAGAACATGTATATTTCCCTGTTATCTCCTAAAGGACCCTTGGATAAAGTAGTTTTTGCATGCTTCAGCTTAGGCCTACTTTCACAAGAACAAACCAGAGATTGCCCACAGAGAATTGATGGTGTGTGAGGTTTCAAGCAGCTAGCACCAACACTGTTTGATTTCCAGCTCCATATTTTTTTACCTGTATAGGACAAAATAAACTCAAACTTTAAAATACAAACTGTTCCTTACAGGGAACCATTGAACCTAGGAGGCCCACACATATGGAGTATAGTAAGGATAGGAGAAAAATGAGTCCTGCCCAGTATCAAAGAAATTTGAACAAAAATAACCCTAATACTAGCTCTAACCCTAGCCCTAAAACTAACCTTAACACAAACCCTAACCTATTTAAAAAATGGTGATCCTAGAAGTCTTAAACTTGGTAGCCTAGTGGGGTAAGCTATCAGATGAATTCTATGCAGTATCAAAGAAATATAACCAAATAATTGGGGTGGTATTAGTTCATGCATATTTCTCTGTTTTCTGCAAAAGGGCTCTCGGATAAAGTTGTTTTTGCTATCTTCATCTTAAGGCTTATTTCCCAATGAACAAACCAGAGAGTTTCCACAGAGAACAGATTCAGTGTCTGCAGATTTAAGCAGCTAGAACCAACCTGGTTTGATTTCAACCTCCATTTTTGATTACCTATATGGGTCACTATGAAGTGAAACCTTAAAATACACAGTGCTCCTCATAGTGAACCATAGAAAAAAGAAGGCCCAAACCTGGGGAGCATGTTATGGCTAGGTAAAAGATGACTCCTTCTAAGTATCAAAGAAATTTGAACAAAACTAACTCTCACCCTAACACTACATCTAACCCTAGCCCTAACCCTAAAACTAACACTAACCCTAACTGTATTAGAGAACCATTGATTCTAGAAGTCCAACACTTGGAGAGCTTTGTGGGGCAAGCTAAATAATGAATCCTATGCAGTATCAAACAAATCTGACCAAATAATTATGGGAGGAATTTCAGTGCATGCATATTTCCCTGCATTCTCCTAAAGGGCTCTCGGATAAAGTTGTTTTTGCATGCTTCAACTTAGGCCTGCACTCACAAGGAACATACCACTGTGTCCCCACCAAGAATTTAGTGTGTGTGTGAAGTTTCAAGCAACTACTGTAAACCCTATTTGATTTACAGATCTATTTCCATTTACAAGTATATGTCAAAATGAAGAAAAATGAAAACATTAACTGTTCCTGACACCAAAAATTTGGACCAAAAGACCTAAACCTGGGGAACAGAGTAAGGTATGTTAAAGAAGAATCCTGGGTTGTATCAAAGAAATTTGAAAAATATAACTCTAATAATATCACTAGCTCTAAACCTAGCCCTAATCCTAAACCAAAACTTTAACATAGCCCTATCCCTAACTATAATTATAACCATAATTTTAACTAACCATTGCCCAAAGCCTATCTCTAACTCTCTATCCTTTACCATAACGCTAACCCTAAAACTAATGGTAACCGTAGCCCTAAACTTAATCTTTATCCTATACTTTCTCTAACCCTAACCCTTCCCTAGATCTAAACCTAGCTCAAACTCTAAAACTTACCCTAAACCTACACCTAACCCTAAGCCTAACCCTAACCCTAACTGTAACTCTAGCCCTAATCCTAACCATAAACCTAGCCCCAACCCTAGCTGTAATCCTATCCATTACCCTAAACACAAGCCTAACCCAAATGCTAACAATAGGACTAAACCTAACAGAATAGCTATCCCTAAAGCTATTCAAAATCCTACACCTAACCTGAACCTTAAATTGAACCTGATCCATTACCCAAAACCTAATGATAATTTGAGCCTTAAACCTAGACCTTAACCTAAACCAATCTCTAACCCTCACTCTGATACTAATAATACACCTAACTCTGAACCTGACCTTTACCCTAAATCTAACCCTTAAATTAGATCTAGCCATAACCTAACCCTAAAACTATCCTTAACCATAATATTAGACCTGACATTAGCCCTAGCCCTAATCCTAGCCCTATCCCTAACACAAACCCTCATCCTAGACCTAAACATAGCCTTAATCCTAAACTGTACCCTAACCCTAGCCCTAACCCTAAGTACAACACTTGCCCTAGCCCTAAACCTAGCTATAACCCCATTTCCACCCTAACTCTAAACCTAACACTTACTCTAACACTAACCCTAACTCTAGCCCTAACGCTAGGCCTAACCCTAACACTTACCAAGCACTAATCCTAGCCCTGATTTAACCCTAACCCTAAACCTACTCCTAACCTTAGCCCAAAGAAAAACTCTACCTTTTGCCCAAGCTCTATTTCTAGTTCTAACCCTATCTGTTATTGAAACCCTAACAGTAGCCTTAACCTAAGCCCTAATTGTAGACGTAGCCCCTAAACCAAGATCTAACCATAACAAAAAATCTAAGCCTAAACCTCACCCTACCACTAGCCCTAACACTATTGCTAATCCTAAAGCTAGCCCTAAACTTAGTCCTAGCTCTAAAACAAAACTGAGCCATAGCACTAAACCTAACACTAGTCCTGACATTAGCCCTATCCCTAATTCTTACCCTAATCCTAACACAAAACCTAACCCTACACCTAGCCTTAACCCTAGCCCTTATTCGAGTCCTATCCCTAACCCTAAAGGTAACATTGATCCTGTCTTTGACTAAACCTATCTCTAATCATCACCCTGAACTTAAACCTAACCCTAATACTAGACCTAGACTTAATACTAACCTAAAACTAGCCCTATTCATAACCCTAATCTTACATTAGACATAGTACTACCCAAGCCCTAATCTAACCCAAAACCTAGCCCTAATCCGAGCCCTCACACTAACTTTAACACTAACCCTAACCCTAACTCTGGACTTAAAACTTAACCTAAACCTAACCCTAAATCTAAACCTGTCCTAACATAAAATCAAACCTAAACCATAGAGCTAATCTAAAGCATAACCCTAGCCCTAAACATAGCTTGAATCCTATCCATTACCCTAACCATAACCCTAACTGAATTCTAACCCAAGGCCTAACCTTAATCATAGCCCTAACCTAACCATAATCCTAGCCCTAACTGCTGTTCCTATCTTATTCGTTTACTTACCCATGACCTAACCTGAAACATAGCCCTAATTTTAACCACAACCCTAGCCCTAACCCTAGCTTGAATACTATCCATAACCATAATCATAACCCTAACCAAATTCTAACCCAATGCCTAACCCTAATCATAGCCATAACCTAACCATAACCCTAGCTCTAACTGTATCTCTAATCCTATCAATTAGCCTAACCATAACCCTAACCAAATTCTATCCCTAGTCCTAACCCTATCTCTATCACTAACCCTAACCCTAACCCTATCCATCACCCTAAAACTAACCTGAATCCTAAACCTAACCATAACCATTACGCTAACCCTAACCCTAATGCTAATTTGAGCCCTATCCCTAAACATGAACCTAAACCATACCCTAACCCTGACTGACCCTAATAATACTCTAGCTGTAAACCTGTCCCCAACCCTCAACCTCACCCTTACAATAGACCTAGCCATAAACCTAACCGTAAAACTCTTCCTAACCATAACCCTAGACCTGTCATAACACTAGCCATAAACCTAAAACTAACCATAGTTCTAATCATAGCTCTGAGCCTACACTTTATTCTAATCTTAATCTTAACCCTAGCACTAACCTTAATTTTATCACTTGCCCTAAACCTAAACCTAGCTGTAACATCATACCTTACCCTAACCCTATCGCTAGCCCTAACACTAGTCCTAAACCTAGGCCTAAACCTAACAATAACCCTATTGCTAATGCTAGCCCTAATTTAGCCTAAACCTAAACCTAACCGTAGCTCTAGCCCTAAGACTAAGTCTCATTTTCGCCCTCGCCCTAGTCCTAGTTCTAAACCTATCCCTTACCATAAACCAAAACTTATCCCTATCCCTAGCCCCAACCCTAGCCCTGACCTTCACCCTAGCCCTAAACATGGATCTAACCCTAACACTAAGCATCAACCTCACCCTAACACTAGCCCTAACCCAAATGCTAATTGGAAAAAAAATCCCTAACTTTACCATAGCCCTAAAACAAACCGAGCCATAACCATAACCCTAAACTTTAACCTAAACCAAACACTAACACTACAACTAGACCTAAACCTAGTTTTAATTTGAGACCTAACCCTAACATTAGAAATAACCTTGTCTCCGACTCGGACCCTAAAACTAACCCTATCTCTAAACATCGACCTAATGCTAACCCTAAAACTAGCTCTAATTTGAAACCTAGTTCTTATGTTAGTATAGCCCTAATGCTAATACAAATCCTAGCCCTAATCCGAGACTTAACCCTAGTTTAAACCCTAACCCTAACCCTAACCGTAGCCATAAACCTAACCCTAACACAAACTCTAACCCTAACTCTAAAATGATCCCTTACTTTAAACCAAACCCTCAACCTAATGCTACCCTACTACTAACCCTAATCCTAACCCTAATGTCACCCTAAGCCAAACCCTCAAACTAATGTTACCATAGTCTTAACCCTAATTCTTAGCCTACCCCAAACACTAACTCTATTAGTAGTCCTAACCTTAGCCCTCATTCAAGCTCAAACCCTAACCCAAATGCAAACCCTTACCCTGATCCATATTTTGACCCTAACACTAACCCTAGGTCTAAACCTGAACCTAAACCTAAATAGAACCCTAACTGTACCCATACTGGTAAAACTATCCCTAAACCTAACCATAACACTAGCACTGGACCAAACCTAATCCTTAATAGTGTCTTAAATCTAGACCTAGCCAAAAAAAAAAAAAAAAAAAAAAAAAAAAAAAAAAACTAGCACTAGCCCTACCAATAATCCTTAAACTAATGCAAACATTAACTTTATCCTTAGATCATATGCTAGTCCTAATTCTGGCCCTAACCCTAAACCTAATTCTAACCCAAACAGTGATCCTTCCAATAATCCAAACCCTAGCTCTAAACCTGATCATAACTGAAAACCTAACCCTAACACTAGACTTATCCATAACCCTAACCCTAAAACTAGTCATAAACATAATCCTAGCTCTTACATTACCCATAGCTCTAATGCTAGCCATAAACCTCCCACAATACCTAGCCATTATCCTAGCCCTAAACAAAGCCCTAATTGTAACCCCAAATGTAACCCTAGACCTAACCCTAACCCTAACCCTTCCCTAGGCCTAAACCTAGCTCTAATGCTAATACTTACTGAAAACCTAACCCTAACATTAACCTTAGTCCTAACCGTATACTAACCCTAATCATAAACTTAACTCTATCCCTAAATTTAGCTCTAAACCTATCCATTACCCTAAAAATAAGCCTAACTTAAATGCTAACCCTAGCCCTAACACTAACCCTATCACTAACACTAGCCTTTATTATTACTCTAACCTAACTTGAACTCTAAACATAACCCTATCCATTACCCTAACCCTAACCCTAACACTAACACTAAATCAATCCTTAACCCTAAACCTTAACCTAAACCAAACTCTACCTGGACCCTGAACCTAATAATATACCTAGCTCTAAATCTGACCTTTATCCTAAACCTAACCCTTACACTAGACCTAGCCAAAATCTAACCCCCAAACTATTCCTAACCATATACCTAGGCCTGATATTAGCCCTAGCCTTAATACTAGCCCTAACCCTAATACGAAACCTAGCCCTCATCCTAGCCTTAATCATATCCTGAACCCTAACCCTAACCCTACTCCTGATTTTAACCCTCTCATTAGCCTTGAATCTAGCTAACACCCCATCATTTCCCCTAAATCTAACCCTAAACCTTACCTTAACACTAAGCCTAACTCTAGCCCTAAACATAGGCCTAACCCTAACACTAACCTAGCGCTAATCCTAGCCTTAATTTAGCCCTAAACCTACCCCTAACTCTAGGCCTAAAACCAACTCTAACACTCACCCTATCCCTATTTCTAGTTCTAACCCTATCACAAGGTTATCAATTACCCTAATCCTAACACAAGCCCTAACCTTAGCAATAATCCTAGCCCAAGACCAATCCCTAGATCTAACCATAACTCTAAATCTAACCCTAACCCTAAGCCTGAAACTCAACCTACAACCAGACCTAACACTATCACTAATCCTAAAACTAGCCCTAACCCTAGCCTTAGCCCTAAAACAAAACAGAGCCATTACCCTAACACTACACCTTAACTTAAACCATAAGCCTATACCTAGCCATAACCTCCTTACTCTAATTTGAGTACTAGGCCTAAATATAACCCTGACCCTGACTTATATCCTAACACTAACCCTAGCTATAAATATCACACTAACCCTAAAGATAATGTTAACACTAGACCAAGACCAAAAACTAAATCTAAATTTAACTCAAATCATAACCCTAGATCTTATATACACCATAGCCATAACCCTAGCCTAGGTTAGGGCTATGGCTAATATATGGCTAATCCAAGCCCTAACATTAGCTTTAATCCTAACCCTAAACCTAAACCTAATACTAAAACTAGCCTTAATCCTAACCATAATCATAGTCCTAAACCTACATCTAATCCTATGCATTACCTTAACCCTAACCCTAACCCTAATGCTAACCCTAGGATAACCCTAACCCTATCTATAACCCTAACCCTATCCATTACCCTAAACCTAATCTGAACCCTAAACCTAACCATATACATTACCCTAACCCTAAACCTAACCCTAATGCTAATTTGAGCCCTAACACTAAACCTTAACCTAAACAAACCCTAAACCTGACCCTGACCCTAACAATACCCTAGTTCTAAAAGTGACCCTATCCCTAAACCTAAGTTTTACACTATACCTAGCCATAAACCTAAACCTGAAACTGTCCCTAACAATAATAACCCTAGACCTCATATTTTCCTTAGCCCTAATATAGACCTAAACTTAACACAAACCCTAGTCCTCATCCTAGCCCTAAACCTAGCCTAATCCTAACCCAAACCCTCACCCTATCCCTACCCCTAATTTTAACTCTCACCCTTTCCCTGAAAGTAGCTATAACTCCATCCATTCCCCTAAAACTAACCCTAAACACTAACATTAATCTTAACCACAGCCCTAACCATAGGGCTAAACCTAGCACTAGTCCTAGGCCTAATTTAGTGCTAACCCTAAGTGAGCTCCTAACCCTAACCCTAAGACTTACTCTAACTCTCAACCTAGGCCTATTTCTATCTCTAACCCTATGCATTACTGTAACCCTAACATTAGCCCTAAACTTAGCCCTAAACCCAGGCATAGCCCTAACCCTAGATCTAACCATAACTCTAAATCTAACCCTGACCTTAAGCCTCCCATACCCTGAGTGAAACCCTAACATCAATGGTATCCATAGACCTATCCCTAATTCTTAGGTTAACCAAAATCCTAACCATATTAATAGTCCTGAACCTAGCCCTCATTCTAGCTCTAATCCAATCCCAAACCCTAATGTTAATCCTGACTCTTATTCTGACTCTAACAAAAACCCTAGGTCTAAACCTGACCATAACCCTAGAGTAAACCCAAACACTGTCTCTACAGATAACCTTATACCTAAACCTAACCCTAGCCCTAAGACTAACTCTAATTCTCACACTAGCCTTATCCTTATTTCTAAGAGTATACTTACCATAACCCTAACCCTAACCCTAACCCTAACCCTAGCCCTAACCCTTTCCCTATCCTTAGTCCTAGCCCTAACTCTAGATGTAATCCTAACTCTAAATCTAACCTAAACCTAAGACTAAGCCTAACACTAACATTAGCCCTAACCGTAATGCTAATCTTAAAACTAGCCCTAACCCTAACCCTAGCAGTAAAACTAAACCGAGCAATAGCCATAACCCTAAACCTTAACTTAAACCAAACCCTAACACTTCACTTAGACTTAAAATAGCCTTAATTTGAGTCATAACCCTAACCTTAAAACTAACTCTGACCCTGACTCATATCCTAACACTCACACTAGCAATAAATACCCTCCTAATATTAAACCAAATCCTAACATTAACATTATCCCTAATTTAAGTCCTAACCCTATATCTGATCTTTACTTATATTCTAAAACTAACCCTAACTCTAAATATTACTCTAACCTTAAACATAACACTAACACTAGACCTACCCCTAACCTAAACCTAAAACTAACCCTAGTTGTATCCCTAGATCTTATATTAGTCATTGTCCTAACCATAGTCCTAACTTTAACACAAAAAGGAGCCGTAATCAGAGCTCTAAACCTAGCTTTAACACTAACGATAACAATGACTCTAGACCTAAACCTATCTCTAATCCTATTCCTTAACCTAAGTGAATCCCTAAACCTAATGGTAACACTAAACCTATCCCTAATCCTTAGGCTAACTGAAATACTAACCCCATTAATAGTCCTGACCCTAGCCCTCATTCTATCTCTAAACCTATCCCAAACCCTAATGATAACCTTACCCTTATTATGACTCTAACAATAAACCTAGGTCTAAACCTGACCCTAACTCTAGAACAAAACCTAACACTGGCCCTACTGGTGAACATATACATAAACCTAACCATAAAACTAGTTCTACACCTAAACCTAATCCTAAATCTAACCTAAACTCTAGTCATAGATTAAAAAAAAAAAAAAAACATAGTCCTAGCCCTAAAAATAATCCTTACCATAACCCAAACACTAACGCTACACCTGGACCTAATCCTAGTCCTAATTCTGACTGTAATCCTAACTCTAACTCTAATCTGAACACTGACCCTGACTTTAAGGGTAAACCTACCTCTAAACCAGAACCTAACTGAAAATATAAACCAAACCCTAGACCTAGATATAACCCTAACCCTAAAACTAGCCCTAGTCATAACCCTAGCTCTTACATTACCAACAGCCCTAATCCTAGACCTAAACATAACACAAAACCTAAAGCTAATCCTACGCCTTAACCAGGCCCTAAGTGTAACACTAATCCTAACCCAAGTCCTAACCCAAACTTAACCCTCGCCTTAGTCCTAACCTAGCTCAAAGCTTAACTCTTATCATAAACATAAACCTAGAACTCTCTGTAAATCTAACACTAACCCTAGCCCTAATCCTAAGCTTAACCCTATCCCTAACCCTAACCCTAAAACTAACCCTAAGACTAACTTTCTCACACTAGTCCTATCCCTAGTTCTAACCCTATACCTTACTGTAACCCTAAGCCTAGCCCTAACCATTGCCCTATCTTAATTCCTAGCCCTAATCCTAGATCTTAACCTAACTCTAAATTTAACCCTAAACATAAGCCTAAGCCTAACACTAACACTAGCCCTAATGCTAACACTAATCATAAAACAAACCCTAACCCTAACCCTAACCCTAGCAGTAAAACAAAACCGAGAAATAGCCCTAACTTTAAACCTTAACTTAAACCAAACCCTAACACTACAACAAGATCTAACCATAGCCTTAATTCGAGTCCTAACCACAACCTTAAAACTAACTCTGACCCTGACTCATATCCTAACAATCACCCTAGCTCTAAACACCCTCCTAAGCTTAAACCAAAACCTAACATTAACTCTATCTCTAATTTGAGTCCTAACCCTATACCTGACCCTGAATCATATCCTAATAATAACGCTAGCTCTAAATATTATCCTAATGTTAAACCTAACTCTAACACTAGACCTACCCCTTACCCTAAAAGTGAACCTAATTGTAACCCTAGTTCTTACATTAGCCATTGACCTCACCCTAGCCTGAGCCCTAACACAAAATCTAGCCCTAATCTGAGCTCTAAACCTAGCTTTAACACTAACCCTAACCCTAACTCTAGCCCTAAACCTAGCTCTAACCCTATCCCTTACCCTAAGCGAAACCCTAACCCTAATGGTAACCCTAAACCTATCCCTAATCCTTAGGCTAAGCAAAATCCTAATTCCATTAATAGTCCTGACCCTAGCCCTCATACTAGCTTAATCCTATCCCAAACCCTAACACTAAACCTGGCCCTTATTCTGACCCTAACACTAAGCCTAGGTCTAAAACAACCCCTCAGCCTAGACTAAATCATAATACTGGCCCTACTGGTAAATTTATACCTAAACCTAACCCTAAAATTAGTTCCAGACCTAAACCTAATTTTAAATCTAGCTTTAAGTCTACCCCTAGACCTAAACAAAACCTACTCCTAGCCCTAACAATAATCCTTACCCTAAACCAAACACTAACCCTACCCCAGGACCTAATCTTAGACCTGATTATGGTTGTTACCCTAATACTAACTCTAATCCAAACACTGACCCTGCCTATAAGTGTAAACCTACCTCCAAACCTGACCCTAACTAACAATCTCAACCTAACACTAGACCTAGCCATAACCCTAACCCTAAAACTAGCCCTAATCATAATCCTAGCTCTTACATTACCCACAGCCCTAACGCTAGGCCTAAACCTAACACAAAATCTAGAGTTAATCCTAGGCCTTAACCTAGCCCTAAGTGTAAACTTATCCCTAACCCTAGCCCTAACCCAAATTTAACCCTCACCTTAGTCTGAACCCTAGCTCAAAGCCTAACCCTTACCTTAAACATAAACCTAGAAGTATCCCTAACTCTAATCCTAACCCTAGCCCTAATTCTAAACTAAACGTTAGCCCTAAACTTAGCTCTAAACATACCCATTACCCTAACCCTAAATCTACCCCTAATGATAACCCTAGAATTAACCCTAACCATAAGCCTTAACCCAAACAGAAAAATAACCCTAGAACTAAACTTAAAGCTAGCATTCACTGTAATCTAACCATAGCTCAAACCCTAATCCTTACCAAAAACCTAAACATAACCATAGTGATAACCCTAACCCTAAACCTATATCTAACCATATTCATTACCCTAACCCTAATGCTAACGAAAATGATAACACTATCCCTAACCCTAACCCTAACTCTAAACCTACTGTAATCCTATTCCTTCACTTAACCTTGTACCCAACCCTTGCTCTAGCCCTAACCACAGCTCAGAACCTAACCCTTACACTAAACAAAATCCTAACCACAACCCTAGTTCTAGCTCTCACCTTAACCCTAACTCAAGACCTAATCCTAACCATAACACTATTTCTAATCTTAGCTCTAACTGTGTCCATTAACCTAACAATAGCACTTACACCAATGCTAACCCTAGGCCTAAACCTAACTCAAGACCAAATACTAACCATAACGCTAGCCCTAAACTTAAATCTAACTGTCTCCATTACTCTAAACTTAAACCTTACTATAATGCTAACTCTAGGATTAACACTAACCCTATCACTAAACCCAACCCTATCAATTACTCTAAACCTAAGCTGAACCCTAAATCTAACCCTATCATTACTGTAACTGTAAACTTTATGTTAATTTGAGCTGTAACACTAAACTCAAACCAAAAACAAATCCTAACACTAACCCTGACCCTAATTACTCCCCTAGCTCTAAACATGGCCCTATCCTAATCCTCACTCTTACAATAGACCTAGCCAATAACCTAATCCTAAAACTATCCCTAACCATAACCCTAGAGCTGACATTAGCCCTAGACAAAAGCCTACCCCAACCTTAACACAAACCCTAGCCCTTATCCCTGCCCTAAACATAGCCTTAGTCAAAACCCTAATATTAGACCTAATCCTAGACCTATGTTAGCCCTTAACTTAACCCTAATCCTAACCCTAGCACTAAGACTAAGTCTAACTATCAACCTAGGCATAAAACTAGTTCTAACCCTATCCCTTACTGGAACCCTAAACCTAGGCCTAACCCTAGACTTTTCTTAGCACAAGCCTTAACCCTAGATCTAACCCTAACTCTAAATCTTACCTTAAGCTAAGCCTTAACCTAAACCTTACACTAGACCTTAACCTAACAAAAACACTACTCCTAAACCTAGCCCTAACTCTAGTCCAAGCCCTAATACAAAACACAGCCATAACCCCAACCCTAAACCTTAACCTAAACCAAACCCTAACCCTACACCTAGCCATAAGCCTAGACCTAATTCAAATTTTAAGCTGAACCCTAATATGAATTCTGACACTGACTCTGACCCTAAAACTAACCGTAGTTTAAACATTACCCTAACCCTAAACATAAACCTAACAATAGGCCTAGCCCTAATCCAAACCCTAAAACTAGCCCTAATTGTAAAACTAGTACATACATTATCCGTAACCCTAACCCTAGCCCAAACTTAACCCAAAACCTAGCCCTAACCCGAGCTTTAACCCTAAACCTAAACCTAACCCTAACCCTAGCACTAATAATAAACATAACCCTAGTCCTAACCCTAGATCTAACCCTAACCATTACCCTAACCATAACACTAACCCTAATGCTAACCCTAGGCCTAAACTTAACCTTATTCCTAATCCTAACCCTATCAATTACCCTAAATCTAACCTTAAACCTAAACCTAACCCTATCGTTACCCTAATCCTAAACT
Source organism: Marmota flaviventris (assembly GCF_047511675.1). Classification (NCBI taxonomy): domain Eukaryota; kingdom Metazoa; phylum Chordata; class Mammalia; order Rodentia; family Sciuridae; genus Marmota; species Marmota flaviventris. Next base: position 81,161,340 of record NC_092501.1, on the reverse strand, counting down.
TATGCTAATGTGAGTCCTCAATTTAAAACTTAACCTATCCCAATCACTAATCACAACCCTGACCCTAATAATACCCTTAGCTCTAAACCTGAACCTAACCCAACCCTAAACCTAACCCTTACACTAGACATAGCCATAAACCTAACCCATACCTATCTTTAAGTGTAATGTTGAACTTAAAATTAGCCTTGACTTAATCCTAGCCCTAAATGTAGCCTTAATCCTAACCCAAATCATAGCCTGAGCTTTAACCGTAATGCTAACCCTCACCATAGACCTAAACCTAGCTAAAATCCTATCCTTTACCCTAAACCTAACAATAACCCTAAACCCAACCATAACCCTAAACCTAAGCTTAACCCTAAACCTAAACCTAACCCTAGTGCTAACCCTATGCCTAACACTAACATTAAGCCTAATGCTAATCCTAGCCCTAGTTTAATCCCATTGTAACACTAATGCTAGCCCTAAGACTAAATCTAACACTTTTCCTATCCCTATCCCTAGTTCTATCCTTAGCCCTAGCCCTAACCCTATATCTAAACATAACTCTAAATTTAAACCTAACTAAATTTAACCATAGCCATGATCCTAAACCAAACCCTAACACTAGCCCTAACATTAATGCTAATCCTAAAACTTGCCCTACCCCTAGCTCTAGACATAAAAAGAAAACTAAGCCATATCCCTGACCCTAACCAATAACCTAAACCAAACCTTAAACATACACATAGCCTTAATCATAACTCTAAAACTAACCCTGACCTTAACACTGACCCTAACATTAATCCTAGCTCTAAACATCACCCTGACCGTAAATTAACCCTAACTAGAGACCTAGCCTAAACCTTAACCCTAAAACTAGCCCTAATCGTAACCCTAGTTCATACATTAATAATTTTTTAAAGAGAGAGAATTTTATTTAATATTTATTTTTTAGTTCTTGGCGGACGCAACATCTTTGTTTGTATGTGGTGCTGAGGATCGAACCTGAGCCACACGCATGCCAGGCGAGTGTGCTACCGCTTGAGCCACATCCCCAGACCATAGAGTAGTAATTTTAATAACACTAGTCCTAACCCTAACACAAATCCTATACTTAATCTGAGCCCTAACCCAAGCTTTAACCCTAACCATAACACTACCACTAGCTCTAACCCTAACCCTAAACCTAGCCCTACCCTAGCTCTAGCCCTTTCCCTTACCCTAAGCCAAACCCTAGCCCAAAAGCTAACCCAAGTCCTAACCCTAATCCTTAGCCTAACTTAAACTCTAACTGTATTACTAGTCCTAACCCTAGCCCTCATTCTTGCTATTACTCTAACCCTGACTCTTATTCTGACCCTAAGAGTAACCCTAGGTCTAAACCTGACCCTAACCCTAAACCAAACCCTAACACTAGCTCTATTAATAACCCTATACCTATCCCTAACACCAGACCTAGACAAAAAGTTAATCCTAAATATAGCTATAAGTCTAGTCCTAGACTTAAACGAAAACCTAGCTCTAGCCCTAACAATAACCCTTAACATAAACCAAACACTTATCCTACCACTAGACTGAACAATAGTCCTAATTCTGGCTCTAATCCTAACCCTAACCCTATCCTGAACACTGACCCTGACCTCAAGACTAAACCTAGCTCTAAACCTGACCCTAACCCAATTCCTAGTCCTAAAACTAGACCTAGCCATAAACCTAACCCTAAAAATAGCCCTAAGCATAACCCTCACTCTTACATTACACATAGTCCTAATGATAGCACTCAACCTAACACAAAACCTAGCCCTATTCCTAGGCCTAAACTTAGCCCTAACCATTACCCTAAACCTAACCCTAGTCCTAACACTAAGCCTAACACTAACCATTGCCTTAGATCTAACCCTAGCTCAAACAAAAACCCTTACCCTAAACAGGCCTAGCCCTAACCTAAACCGTAGCCCTAACCCTAACTCTAATTCTAATCTTAATCCTAGCCAAACTTTAGCTCTAAACCTATCAATTACACTAACCCTAAGCCTAGCCCTAATTATAACCCTATTTTTAACACTAAACCTAACCCTAAACATAAATGTAAACCTAGACCTAACCCAACACCTAACCATCAGTATAGCCCTAACACTAGCTACAACATTATACCTTACACTAAACCTAATCCTAACACTAGCTATAACCCATACCCTAATACCTAACCCTAAATCTAACATTATCCATTACTCTAAACCTAATGCTAAACCTAATAAAAACTCTAGCCAAAACCCTAACCCTAAACCAAACCCTAACCATAAACATAACCCTAGACCGAAACTTAAACTTAACCTCACCCTAAACCTAACACTAACTCAAACACTAACGTTTACCCTAACGTAACCATAACCCTAGACCTAAACTTAACCCTTACCTAAACCCAACCCTAGCCCTATCCATAAACCTAACCCTGATCCTAGACTTAATCCAAACCATAACCTAGCCCAAACTCTAGCTCTAAATCTATCCATTACACTAAACATAATGTTAAACCTAATGCTAACCCTAACCTTATTGCTAAACCTAAACCATCCATTATCCTAAAACTTAACTGAAACCTAAAATTAACCCTATTCATTACCCTAACCCTAAGCCTAATCCTAACACTAATTCAAGCCCTAACCCTAAACTTTAACCTAAACCAAATGCTAACCCTGACCCAAACCCTAAAAATACCCCCAGCTCTAAACCTGACCCTCACCATGAATGTAACCCTTACACAAGACCTAATACATAACCTAACCCTAAAACTATCCCTAACCATAAATCTAGACCTGACATTAGCCCTAGCCATAGCCCTAGCCCTAACCCTAACAGAAACTCTAGCCCTAAACCTAGCCTTAATTCTAACCCAAACACTAACCCTAGCCCTAATCTTAATTCTAACCCTCACCCTAGCCCTAAATTTAGCTATACACCACCCATTCCCCTAAAATTAAAAATAAACCAAATGCTAAACCTAAACCTAGCACTACCCCTAGGCTAAACCTAACACTAATCCTAGCCCTAATCCTAGCCCTAATTTAGCTTTAACCCTAACCTTAACACTAAGCCTAGTCCTAAGTCTAACTCTAAGTCTCATCATAGCCATATCCCTAATTCTAACCCTGTCTCTTATCATAAACCTAGCCCTAGTCCAAACCCTGGCCCTAGATCTAACCCTAACTCTAAATCTTACTCTAACCCTAAGCCTAAACCTCACCCTAACACTAGACTAAACCTAAAACTAATCCAAAATTCGTCCCTAACACTAGCCCTAGCCATAAAACAAAACCAAGCCATAGCCGTAACCCTAACTCTTAGCTTAATCCAAATTCTAACCCTACATCTTGCCCTAACTTAAGCCCTAATTCGAGTCCTAACCCTAACCCTAAAACTAACCCTGACCATGACTCTGACACTAACACTAAACCTAGCTTTAAACATCACCCTAACCCTCAACCTATGCTTTGCATACTTCAGCGTAGGGCTACATTCACAAGGAACAAAGCAGAGTGTGCCCACAGAGAACTGATTGAGTGTGTGAAGTTTCAAGTGGCTAACACCAACTCTGTTTATTATTCAGCTCCATTTCCAATTATCCCTATCAGTCAAAATAAAGTGAAACCTTAAAACACAAACTATTCCTGACAGTGAAGCTTGAACTGATGAACATAGTAAGGCAAGATAAAAGATGAATCCTTCCTGGTATCAAAGAAATTTGTACAAAACTAACTCTAACCCTAACACTATTTCTAACACTAGCCATAAACCTAACCCTAACCCTAAGATGTTTAGAGAATGTTGGATCAAAAGAGTTCCAAATTTGGGGTGCCTAGTAGGTAAAGGTAACAGATAGATCCTGCCCAGTATCAAAAAATATCTGACAAAATAATTGGGGGAGGTGTTTCAGTACATGCCAATTTCTCCTGTTTTTTCCTAAAGTTTTCTTGGATATGTTATTTTGCATCCCATAGCCTTGGAAAACCTTTACTAAGAAGAAACGAGAGAGTGCCCACAGAGAACGGCTTAAATGTGAGAAATTTCAAGCAGCTAGCACCAACCCTGTTTGATTTGCAGCTCCATTCCTATTTACCCATATAGGTTCAAATGAAGTGAAAACTTAATATGCAAACTGTTCCTGACAGTGAACCTTGAACCAAGTAGGCCCCAAACTGGCAAACATTGTAAGGCTAGGTAAAAGATGAATCCTGCAAAATTTCAATGAAATTTGAACCAAACTAATTCTAACACTAACACTCACTCTAACACTTGCCCAAACCCTAACCCTAATACTAAACATAACCTGTTTAGAGAACCTTTCACCATTGATGTCCCAAACATGTGGAGACCAGTGGGGCAAACTAACAGATGAATCCTGTGCAATATCAAAGAAATCTGTCCAAATGATTGGGGGAGGTAGTTCAGTAGATGCATATTTTCCTGTTTTCTCCTAAAGTGCTCTTGGATAAAGTTGTTTTTGCATGCTTCAGTTTGGGATTATTTCACAAAAAAGAAATCAGAGAGTACTGACAGAGAACTGATTGAGTATGTGGAGTTTCAAACAGATAGCACCAACACTGTTTGATTTCGAGCTCCATTTCTATTTACCCGTAGATGTCAAAGTGAAGTGAACACTTAAAATGTACACTGTTTCTGACAGTGAACAATTTAATTGAGAAGGTCCATACCTGGCATACATAAAAAGAGTAAGGAAAAGATGAATACTGCACACTATCAAATAAATTTGAACAAATCTAACTGTTTCTCTAATGCTAGATCTGACTCTATACCTGACATTAACCCTAAGCTGTTTTGAGAACCTATGATCATAGAAATCCCAAAATTGGAGATCCTAGTGGGGAAAGCTAGCAGATGAATCCTGCACAGTATCAAATAAATATGACCAAATAATTGGGGGAGGTATTTCAATGTATTCATATTTCCCACTTTTCTCCCAAAGTACTCCCAATAAACTTGCTTTGCATGCTTCAGCTTAGGGATACATTCACAAGGAACAAACCACAGAGTGCTCAAAAAGAACTGATTGAGTGTGTGAAGTTTGAAGCAGCTAGCACCAACACTGTTTGATTTCTGGCTCCAATTTCATTTACCTATATAGGTCAAAATGAAGTGAAACCTTAAAATAAAAAATATTCCTGACAGCGAACCATTGAATTGATCATAGTAAGGCTAGTTAAAGATGAATTCTGCCAAGTATCAAAGAAATTTGAACAAAACTAACTCTAATTCTAACACTAGCTCTAACCACAGCCCTACAACTAACCCTAACCGTAACCCTAACCCTAACCCTAACCTGTATAGGGAACATTTGCTCATAGAATTTCCAAACCTGGGGGAGCCTAGTAGGGCAAGCTAACAGATAAATCTTGCCCAGTATAAAAAATATCTTACCAAATAATTGGGAGCGGTAGTTCAGTACATGCATATTTCCCTGTTTTCTCCCAAAGTGCTCTTGGATAATATCTTCTGCATGTCTCAGCTTTGGAAAACCATCACTAGGAAGATTCCAGAGAGTGCCCACAGAGAACAAATTGTGTGAAATATCAAGCAGCTAGCACTAACCATATTTGATTTCCAGCTCCATTTCCATTAACACCTATAGGCCATAATGAAGTGAAACCTAAAAATTCCAATTGTTACTGAATGTGAACCATTGAACCTTGATGGCCCAAATTTGGGTACCTACTAAGGCTAGGTCAAAGATGAATGCTGTACAGTATCAAAGAAATTTGACTAAAAAATATTCGAAGCTCTTTCAGTTCACAGGAATTCTGCTTGCTCCTAAAATGCTCAGAGAAAAATCTGTTTCTTTCTACTTCAGCTGAGAGCTACTTCCACAGGACACAAACCTGAGAATGCTCACTGAGAACTGATTGAGTGTGTAAAGTTTCAAGCACCTAGTTTGATTTCCAGTTCCATTTCTAATTACCCATACAGGTCAAATTGAAATGAAGCCTTAAAATACAACCTGTTTTTTACAGTGAAACATTGAATCAAGGCCCAAATATGTGGAAAATAGTAAAGCAACATAAAAGATTAAACTTGCCTAGTATCAAAGAAATTTGAACAAAACTAACTCTAACCCTAAGACTAGCTCTAAACTTAGCTCTAACCCTAACCCTAAATCTAAAATAACCTGTTTAGACAATCTTTGTCATAGAAGTCCCAAATGTGGTCATCTAGTATGTCAAGCTAACAGATGAATCCTGACCAGTATCAAAAATATCTGACTAAGAAATTGGGGGGAGGTATTTCTGTACATTTATATTGCCCTGTTTCCTCCAAAAGTGCAGTGTGATAAAGTTTCTTTGTATGCTTCATCTTGGGGAGAATTTCACAAGGAGGAAACCAGAGAGCTCCCACAGATTACTGATTGAGTTGGTGAAGTTTTAAGCAGCTAGCATCAACCCTGTTTGATTCCCAGCTCCATTTCCATTTACCCATTTTTGTCAACATAGAGTGAAACCTTAAAATACAAACTGTTCCTGACAGCAATCTGCTAAACCAAGAAGGCTCAAACCTGGGTAACAAAGTAACGCTAGGTCAAAGATGAATCCTTCCCAGTATCAAAGATATTTCAACAAAAGTAACTCTAATCCTAACATTTCCTCTAACCCTAGCCCTAAAACTAACCCTATCCTGTTTAGAGAGCCTTTGGTCATTTAAAGCCCAAACTTGGGGAGCCTAGTCAGACAAAGTAACAGATGATTACAGTGCAGGATCAAAAAGTTTGATAAAATAATTGGTTGAGGTAGTTCAGTCCATGCATACTTCCCTGTTTTATTCTAAAGTGCTTTAGGATAAAGTTATTTTTGTGTGCTTCAGCTTAGGCTACTTTCACAAGGAAGAAATCAGAGAGAGCACAGAGAGACCTGATTGAGTGTGTGAAGTTTGAAGCAGCTAGCACCAACTCTATTTAAATTTTGAGCTCCATTTCCATTTACCATATAGGTCAAAATGAAGTGAAACCTCAAAATACAAACTATTACTGTCAGAGAACCATTGAACTGAGAAGACCCAAACCTGGGGAACATAGTAAGGCTAGGTACAAGATGAATCCTGCCCAGTATCAAAGAAATTTGAACAAAACTAACTCTAAATCTAACACTAGGTCTAAACCTAGCCCTAACCCTAACCATAACGTTAACCGTAAGCTGTTTAGATAAATTTTGAACATAGAAGTTTCAAAGTTGTGAAGCCTATTGGGGCAAGCTAAGAGATGAATCATGCACAGGATCAAGAAATCTGAACAAATAATTGTGGGAGGTAATTCATTAAATGCTTATTTCCCTGTTGTCCCCTAAAGTGCTCTTAGATAAAGTTGTTTTTGCATGCTTCTTCTTTGTCATATATTCAATAGAATGAAAGCAGAGAGTGCTCACAGAGAACTAATTGAGTATGTGATGTACAAAGCAGCTAGTACCAACCCTTTTTGATTTCCAGCTTCGTTGTGATTCACACCTATAGGCCATAATGAAGTGACACCTAAAAATTCAAACTGCTCCTGCCAGTGAACCATTAATCCTAAACTGGGGATCGTACTAAGGCTAGGTAAAGGATGAATCCTCTACAGTATCAAAGTAATTTGACCAAAAATATTAAAGCTTGCTCCTAAAGCACTCACAGATGAAGCTATTTCTTTCTATTTCAGCTTAGGGCTACTTGCTCAAGAAACAAACCAGAGAATGCACACTGAGAACTGTTTGAGTGTGTGAAGTTTCAAGCAAACTTTCAAACCAACTCTGTTTGATTTCAAGCTCTATTTCCATTTACACATATAGGTCAAAATGAAGTGAAACTTTAAAATACAAACTCTTCCTGACAGTGAACAACTGAATCCAGAAGTCCCAAACCTGGTGAGCCTAATAAGGCTAGGGAAAAGATGAATCCAGCCTAGTATCAAAGAATTTTGAACAAAAATATCTCTAACTCTAACACTAGCTCTAAAACAAACCCCAGCCCTAACTGTATCACTAACTCTTCCCTGTATAGAGAACCAATAAACCTAGAATTTCCAAACATGGGGAGTCTAGTTGGGAAAGCTTAAAGATGAATACTGTGCAGTATCAAAGAAATCTGATCAAATCATTGGGTGACTTATTTCAGTACATGCATATTTCTATGTTTTGTCCTTAAGGGCTCTTGGATACAGTTACTTTTGAATGCTTCATCTTTGGCCTTCCTTCAAAAGAAATAAACCAGAAAGTGCCCACTGAGAATTAATTGTGTGAATTTTCAAGCACCTCCTACCAACCCTGCTTGATTTCCAGCTCAATTTTCATTCACATCAATAAGCCATAAAGAAGGAAAACCTTAAAACACAAACTGTCCCTGACAGCAAACCATTGAACCAACAAGGCCCAAACCTGTGGAGCAGAGAAAAGCTAAGTAAAATATGAATCCTGCCCAGTATAAAAAAAAAATTGAATAAAACTAGGGCCACAAGGGCACTCTCAGCAGAAACAGAAGACTCGGATTAAGGCAAGGTTTTGGGTTAGAGTAGGGCTGGGGTTAAGGCTACGGGTAATGTATGAAGTAGGGTTATGATTAGCACTAGTTATAAGGTTAGGGTAAGGGCTAGGTCTAATGTTAGGGTTAGGATTATGTTACAATGATGTTTAGAGCTAGGGTTAGTGTTAGGGTCAGAGTCACGGTCCAGATTAGTTTTCAGATTAGATTTAGGACTAGAATTAGAGACAGGGTTAGGGCAAAGTGGAAGGTTAGGGTTGGTTTATGTTAAGAATTAGGTTTAGGGATTTGACTTGATTTTGTTTTAGGGCTAGGCTATGGTTAGGGCTAGTTTTAGGATTAGTGTTAGGGTTATGTCTAGTGTTAGTGTGAAGTTTAGGCTTAGATATAAGGTTAGATTTAGAGTTAGATTTAGATCTAGGGTTTGAGCTAGGGCTATGGATAGGGGTAGGGTTAGGGCTGAGTTTAGGGCTAGGTATATGGTGATGGTAAGGGATAGGTTTATATCTTGGAATAGGGCTAGGGCGAGAGTTAGAGTTAGCCTTAGTGCAAGGATGATGGTTAGGGTTAGGGTAAGGGAAAGGGCTAAATTAGGCCTGGGATTAGGGATAGGGTTAGTGTTAGGGTTAGTTTTAAGTTTAGGGCTAGGGTTAGTTTCAGGTTTAGGGTTAAGTTTAGGTTTAGGGTAAGAAATGGGATTATAGCTAGTTTTAGGGCTAAGGTGAGGGTAATAATTAGTGTTGGGTTAGGGTTATGTTTATGATTCAGGCGAGGTTAATGGCTAGAATGTGGGCTAAGGTTTGTGTTAGTGTTAGGACTAGGATTAGAGTTAGGGTTAATGTAACGTCTAGGGTTACAGTTAGGGATAGTTTTAGGATTAGGTTTATAGCTAGGTCTCTTGTAAGGGTTAGGTTTATGGTTACGGTCAGGTTGAAAGTTAGGGGTATTATTAGGTTTAAGGTCAATTTCAGGGTTTTTGTTAGGTTAAGGTTTAGGTTTAGGGCTCGAATTAGCATTATTTTTAAGGATAGGGTGATGGTAGTTTTAGGTTTAGGGTTCAGGTTAATTGTAGGATAATGGATATGTTTAGAGTTAGGGATAGGATTAGGTTTTGGCCTAGGGTTAGCATAAGGGTTAGTGTTATCATTAGGGTAATGGGTAGGTTAGAGCTAGGGTTAGGTCTAGGGTTATGCTAAGGATTAAGTCTAGGGTTGCGCTTAGGATTAGGGTTAAGACTATGGTTAGGGTCAGGATTAGCTTTACGTTTTAAGCTAGGATAGGGCTTGGTTCAGGGCTAGGTTTTGTGACAGGTTAGGGCTACAGCTAACGTAAGAACTTGTTTTGATTCAGGCAAGTTTTAGGGTTAATATTAGGTCTAGGTATAGTTTTAGGGCTGGTTTAGGGTTAGATCGATATTTATGCTAGGGTTAATGTTAGTGTCTGGGTTAGTATTCAGATTAGTGTTATTGTTAGGGTTAAAGCCAGAATTAGGTCTATTGTTAGGTCAACGGATGGGTTAGTGTTTGGCTTAGGCTAAAGATATTGTTAGGGCTAGGTCTAGGGGTTTTTTAGGGCTAGGGTTCGAGTTATGGGGCTAGATTTAGGATTAGGTTTTGGTCTAGAGCTAGTGTTAGGGTTAGGTTTAGGTATAAGGTTACCGGTAGGGGTAGTGTTAGGGTTAAGAATAGGGTTAGGTTCAGGTTTAGACCTACAATTAGTGTTAGGGTCAGAATAAGTGTCAGGGTTAAGGTTAGGGTTTGGGTTATACTTAGACCTAGAATGAGTGCTAGGGTTAGGACTAGTAATAGTGTTATGTTTGGGGTCATGTTCACGATTAGGGTTAGCATTAGGGTTAGCGTTTGGCTTAGGATAAGAGATAGGGTTAGAGGTATGGTTAGGGTGTGGATTAGGGCAAGTGTTAGGTTTAAAGCTAGGTTTAGGGCTAGGATTAGTGCTAGATTTGTGTTAGGTTTAGGGATAGGGTTACAACAACAGCTAATGTAAGAACTAGGGTTACAATTAGGGTTAATTTTGGGGTTATGGTTATGGGTTAAACCTCTAGTGTTAAGATTAGGTTTAAGGTTAGGGTGATATTTAGAGTGAGTGTTAATATTAGGTTAATAGTCAGGGTCAGTGTTAGATTTAGAGTTAGGTTTAGGACTCAAAATAATGCTAGGGTTACTCTAAGGGTTTGGTTTAAAGTTAGGGTGGTGTTTAGAGGTAGGATGAGTGTTAGGATATGAATCAGAGACAGGCTTAGTATTAAGGTTAAGTTTAGGACTCTAATTAGGTCTAGGGTTAGGTCGAGGTGTAGTGCTAGTGTTTGGTTTAAGTTAAGATTTAGTGTTAAGCTATTGCTCGGTTTTGTTTTACTGCTAGGGTTAGGGTGAGAGCTAGTTTTATGATTAGTGTTAGGGTTAAGGCTAGTGTTAATGTTAGGCTTAGGCTTAAGGTTAGTGTTAGATTTAGAGTTGGCTTTAGATTTAGGATTAGGACTAGAAATAATAATTTGGCAAGGGTTATGGCTAGGCTTATGTCTAGGTTTAGGGCTAGGATAGGGTTAGAGTAAGGGATAGGGTTAGAACTAGGTATAGAGGTAGTGTGAGAATTAGAGTTAGTCTTAGGGCTAAGGTTAGGGTTAGGATTAGGGATAGGTTTAAATTACGGCTAGAATTAGGGCTAGGGTTAGTGTTCAGCTTAGGCCTAGCATTAGGGTTAGGATTAGGGTTAAATTTAGGCTACAGGATCACATTATAGCTAGGTTTATAGATAGGCTGAGGGTTAGAATTAGGGTTATGTTTATGGTTAGGGTTAGGGTCCTGGTTTAGTGTTAGGAGGTGGGCTAGGATTTTTTTAGGGTTAAGGCTAGGATTAGGGCTGGGGCTAATATAAGGTCTACAGTTGTGGTTAAAGATACTTTTAGTGTTAGGCTACCTGTAGTGTAAGGGTTAGGTATAGGGTTAGGTTCAGGTTTAGATCTAGGGGTATTTTTAGGGTCAGGGTCTGGTTTAGGGTTTGAGATAGGATAAGGTTTAAAATTATGGCTCAAATTAGCATTAGGGTTAGTGTTATGGTAATAATATGGTGAGGTTTAAGGTTTAAGTTTGGTTTACGGTAATGGATAGGCTTAGGATTAGGTATAGGGTAAGGTTTAGGCCTAGGGTCAGCATTAGGGTTATGGTTATGGTTATGGCAATGGATACAGGTTAGACCTAGTGTAAGGGCAAGGGTTATGGTTATGATTAGGGCTAGGGTTAGGGTTAGGATAAGGTTTAAACTGGGGTTATGGCTCAGATTAGGGCTAGGTTTTGAATTAAGTTAGTGCTTAGGTTAGGGTAATGTCAGAGTCAGGGTCAGGGTTAGTTATAGGGTTAGGGTTACGATTCAAATAAGGGCTAGTGTTACAGTTACGGTTTTGTTTATTTTTAGGGTGGTGTTTAGAGCTAGGGTGAGAATTAAGATATGATTCAGGGTCAGGGTAAGTTTTAAGGTTAGAGTTAGGACTCGATTTAGGGCTAGATTAGGTCTAGGTGTACTGTTAGGGTTTAGTTTAAGTTAAGGTTTAGTGTTAGGGTATTGCTCAGTTTTGTTTTAGTCCTAGATTTAGGGTTAGCGCTAGTTATGTGATTAGCATAAGGGTTAATGTTAGTGTTAATGTTAGGCTTAGGCTTAGAGTTAGATTTAGATTTGGGGTTAGCATTATATCTATGGTTAGGGCTAGGTCTTAGCAAAGGGCTAGGGTTTTTTGTTAGGCTAACAGATACATTTAAAAATAGGGATAGGTCTAGGGTGAGGGTTAGATTTAGTCTTTGGGCTAGACTTATGTTTAGTTTTAGGGATAGGGCTAAAATAGAGGTAGGATTAGGGCTGGCGTTAGTGTTCATCTAAGACCTAGCATTGGGACTAGTGTTATGGTTACGTTTAGGGTAAGGGATGTTGTTATAGCTAGGTTTAGATGTAGGGTGAGGATTAGAATTAGAGTTAGGGCTAGGTTTAGGGTTAAGGTTATGATTAAGGCTTGGTTTAGCGCTAGGATGAGGGCTAGTGTTTGTTGTAGGGTTAGGTCTAGAATTAGGGCTAGGGATAATGTCAGGACTAGTGTTACAGTTAGGGTAGATTTAGGGTTAGGTTTGTGTCTAGCTCTAGTATAAGTGTTAAGCTTAGTGTAAGGGTCAGGTTTAGAGCTAGGTGTATTTTTAGGGTCAGGATCATGTTTAAGGTTTTTTTACATTAAGGTTTAGGGATAGGACTCAAATGAATGTTAGGGTTAGGCTTAGGGTAATGCATAGTGTTAGGTTTAGGATTCAGGGTATGTTTAGTGTAATGGAAGGTTTTCGGGATAGCAATAGAATTAGGCTTAGGCCTAGCGTTAGCATTAGCATTAGGATTATCATAAGGATAATGTATAGCATTAGATCTAGGGATAGGGCTAAGTTTATGGTTTAGATTAGGGCTAGAGTTAGAATTAGGGTTTGGGTTAGGTTTAGTAAACCTAGCTTAGGGTAGGTTAGAGTTAGGTTTAAGGTAAATGTTCAGTTTTGAGCTTTTTAGTCCTAGGGTGAGGGTTAGGTTTAGTGTTAGGTCTAGGGTTAATGTTATGGTTATGGTCAGGGTTAGGTTTAGGGTTAGGTCTAGGGTTTTCATTAGGTTTAGGGTTAAGTTTAGAGTAATAGATTGGGTTAGATGAAAGGTTAGATTTTGTGTTAAGCTTAAGTTTAGGGCTAAGTTTAGTTGTAAAGCTGGGTTTACTGTTGGGTTTATGGTAAGAGTTAGGTTTTGAGTTAGGGTTAGGGTAAAGCAAGGATTAGGTTTAGCGTTATGTCTAGGGTTAGGTTTATGTTTTGTGTTAGGTTTTGGTTAGGGTTAGGGCTAGAATTATAATTACATTTAGCTTTACAGTTAGGGTAATGGCTAGTGTTAGAGCTAGGATTAGAGATAGTGTTAAGGTTAGGATTAGGGCTAGGGTTAGATATATGGGTAGGGATAGGGCTAGGGTTATGTTTAAGCTAAGGGTTAGGCTGTGAACTAGGGTTAGGACTAAGTTGAGAATTAGGGTTAGGTTTAGAGCTAGGGTTAGGGTTAGGGTCATTCTTAAGGTAGGTTTAGGCCTCGGATAATGGCTAGGTTTTGTGTTTGGTTTAGGACTAGGGTTAGTACTAGGGGTAATGTAAGATTTAAGGTTCTAATTATGGCTAGTTGTAGGGTAAGGGTTATGGCTAGGTCTACTCTTAAGTTTAGATTTTGGTTTATTGTCAGGTTAAGAGCTTCGTTTAGTGTTAGTGTCAGGGTCAGGTTTCATGTTACAGTTAGGATTAAGGTGAAAGCCAGAATTAGGACAAGGTTAGGTATAAGGGTAGGGTTAGTGTTTGGATTAGGTTACAGGTCACTGTTAGGCATAAGACTAAGTTTTTGTTTAGGTGTAGGGCTAGATTTATCACTCGATTTAAGATTAGGTTTAGATTTAGGGCTAGTGTTATTGTTAGGTTTAGGTATAAGGTTGCTGGTAGGGCTAATTTAAGGGTTCATTTTAGGTTAGGGTCAGGTTTTAAAGTATAATTAGTGTTTGGGTCAGAATATGGGAGAAGTTTAGAGTTTGAGTTTTGGTTAGGGTTAAAGGTAGGACGAGAGCTATGCTTAGGACTAGTAATAGAGTAAGTGTTTGGTTTTGTCTAAGGATTAGGATTAGGACTAAGGTTATCGTTATGGAAAGGGTTTGGCTTAGGGTAAGGGATACGGTTAGAGCTAGGTTTACCTCTACGTTTAGGGTTAGGTTTAGGGCTAGGATTAGGGTTAGGCTTAGGGTTAAATCTAGTGTTAGTGCTTGGATTAGAGCTATTTTTGTGTTAGGGTTAGGGTTAGGGTTAGGGCTATGACCAATGTAAGAACTAAGTTTATGATTAGGGTTAGATTTAGGGTTAGGGTTTGGGCTCGGAGTGGTTCTAGCCTTAGCTTTAGTATTAAGATGATACTTATAGCTAGGTTTAGTGTTTGGTAAGAGTCAGGGTCAGGGTTAATTTTAGGCCTAGGACTCGAATTAGAGCGACGGTTATGGCTAGTTATAGGAGTAGGGTTTGCTATAGGGTAAGGGTTAGTGCAATGGCTTGGTTTTGTTTTAGGGCTAGGGTTATGGTTAGGGCTAGTTTTAGGATTAGCAATAGTGTTAGGGCTAGTGGTATGGTGAGGTTAAGATTGAGGATAGGATCATATTTAGAGGTATGTTTAGATCTAGGGTTAGGGATATGGTTTGGGTTAGGGATATGGTTTGGTTTAGGGCTAAGGTTAGGTCTAGGGTTAGAAATAGAAATAGGGCTAGGGTTTGAGTTAGTCTTAGGGCTAGGGTTAGGGCTAGGGTTAGGTTTAGGGCTAAATTAGGGCTAGTATTAGCGTTTGGGTCAGTGTTAAGTTTAGGTCTATGGTTAAAGCTAGGGTTAGTGTTAGTGTTAGGTTTAGAGTTAGTTTTAGGGGAATAGATGGGGTTATAGCTAGGTTTGGGGCTAGGACTAGCTTTCAAATTCAGGATAGGCCTAGGGTGAGTGTTCAAATTAGGATTAAGGCTAGGTTTAGGGCTAGGATGAAGGCTAGGGTTAGTGTTAGTTTTAGGGCTAGGATTAAGGCTAGGGCTAATGTCAGGTCTAGGGTTATGGTTTGGGATAGTGTGAGGATTAGGTTTAGTGTAGGGGTCACGTTTAGAGCCAGGTGTATGATTAGGTTAATTGTTGGGTTAGGGTTTGGTTTGGGTTAAGGTTTAGGTTTAGGGCTTGAATTAGCATTAGCATTAAGTACTGGATTTACACTTAGGGCTAATTTTATGGTTAGGATTAGGGTGAGGTTTAGGGTTAGAGTAATGGATAAGTTTAGGTTTAGACAATGTATAGGGTGAGTGTTAGAGATAGGATTAGGAGTTGGCCTAAGATAAGCATTTGGTTTAGTCTTTTGTTTAGAATAATGGATAGGGTTAGTGCTTGTTTTAGGGCTTGGATTAAGCTAAGGATTAGGTCTAGAGTTAGGGTTAGGCATAGGGTTAGTGTCAGTGTTAGGGTTAGGTTTAGGGTAAGTGTTAGGGTTTGAGCTAGAATTAGGGCTAAGGCGAGGGTTAGGGTTAGAGTCAGGGCTATGGTTAGGGTTAGTGTTAGGGTTAGGTTTAGGATTAGCATTAGGTGAGGGTTTGTTTAAGGTAATGGGTAGAGTTAGATCTAATAGTTGGGCTATGGATACAGTTAGGATTAGGGTTGGATTAGGGTTATGGTTAGGAGTAGTGTTATGTTTATAGTAAAGGTTAGAGTTTGAGCTAGTGTTAGGCCTAGGGCAAGCATTAGGATTAGGGTTTGGGCTAAGGTTTTGTTTAGGATTACGCTTATGGATAGGGTTAGGGCTATGTTTTGCATGAGATTTATGGTTAGCTTTAAGGCTATGGGTAATGAAAGAGCCTGGTTTATGGTTATGGCAATTTTAGAGTTAGGGTTATGAATAGGTCTATAGTTAGAGTTAGGTTTTGGATTACAATAAGGTTTAGAGCTAGGGTTTGTGTGAGGATAAGTGTCAGTTTTTGAGTTAGCATTGGGTTTAGGGTTAGGGCCAGAATTAGAACTAGGTTTAGGTCTAGGGATAGGGTTAATCTTTGCATTAGGTTAATGGTTATTGTTAGGGCTAAGGCTAGGATTTTTTAGGGTTAGAGTTATGGCTATATTTAGGATTAAGTTTAGGTCTAGAGCTAGTACTATGGTTAGATTAGGTATAGATTTACCAGTCGGGTTTTGGTCTAGTGCTAGTATTATGGTTAGGTTAGGTATAGGTTTACAGGTAGAGCTAGTGTTAGGGTTCGGTTTAGAGTTAGGGTCAGGCTTAGATGTAAGGTTAGTGTTAGGTTCAGAATAAGGATCAGGGTTAGGCTTAGGCTTTGGGATAGTGTTAGAGATAGAATAAGGGTTAGAGTTAGGATTAGTAATAGAGTTAGGATTTGGGGTAGGTTAAGGATTAAGGTTAAAACTAGGTTAACGTTATTGTGAGAGTTTGGCTTAGGGAAAGTAATAGGTTTAGAGCTAGGGTTAGGGTTTTGGTTAGGGTTAGAGCTAGGGTTATATTTAGGGTTTTCGTTAAAGCAAGGGTTAGGTCTTTTGTGTTAGATTTATGGCTTTGGCTAATGTAAGAAATGGCTTTAGATTTCAGAATACTTTTATAGTTAGGGTCAGGGCTAGGTCTAGTGTTTAGGTTACATTTAGGATTAAGGTGATGTTTAGAGCTGGGTTAGATTTAGGGTCAGAGACAGGGTAAATATTAATTATAGGGATAGGATTAGGACTTGGTGTAGTGTTAGGATTTGGTTTAGGTTAAGGGTTAGGAATAGGGCTATAGCTCAGTTTTGATTAGGGCTAGGTTTTGTGTTAGGTTTAGCCCTAAGGTTAGTGCCATGGGTAATATAAGATCTAGAGTTCTAATTACGGCTAGTTGTAGGTTAAGTGTTTTGGCTAAGTCAAGTGTAAAGTGTAGATTGTGGTTTATTGTCAAGTTTCAATCTAGGTTTAATGTGAGTGTCAGGGTAGGTGTTCAGGTTAGAGTTAGGGTTACGGTGAAAGCCAGGATTAGGAAAAGGTTAGGTATAGGGGTAGGGTTAGTGTTTTTTAATAGATTAAGGGTTACTGTTAGGGATAGGACTAAGATTTGTTTAGATCTAGGGCAAGAGTTATCACTAGATTTAGGATTAGGTTTAAGTCTAGGGCCAGTGATAGGGTTAGGTATAGGTATGAAGTTACCTGTAGGGCTGGTCTTAGTGTTCAGATTAGGGTTAGGTTCAGGTTTAGACCTACGATTAGTGTTAGGGTCAGAATAAGAGTCAGGGTTAGGGTTGGGTTGGGGTGATGGTTAGAGCTAGAATGAGGGCTAGGGTTCAGACTAGTAATAGGGTTAGGTTTGGGTCATGTTAAGGATTAGGGTTAGCATTAGGGTTAGGGTTTGGCTTAGGGTAAGTGATAGGGTTAGAGCTAGGGTTAGGGCTAGGGTTAGGGCACGGGTTAGGATTAAAGCTAGGTTTAGGGCTCAGATTATGGCTAGTTTTGTTTTAGGTTTAGGGCTAGGGTTAGAGCAATGGCTAATATAAGAACTAGGGTTACAATTAGGGTTAATTTTTTGGTTATGATTAGGGGTTTAACCTCTAGTGTTAAGATTAGTATTAATGTTAGGGTGATATTTAGAACTAGTGTTAGTGTTAGGTTAATAGTCATGGTCATGTTAGTTTTAGGATTAGGGTTAGAACATGAAATAGGGCTAGGGTTACTGTAAGGGTCTGGTTTAAAGTTAAGGTGGTGTTTAGAGCTAGGGTGAGTGTTAGGATATGAATCAGGGTCAGGGGAAGTATTAAGGTTAAGGTTAGGACTCGAATTAGGGCTAGGGTTAGGTCTAGGTGTAGTGCTAGGTTTTGGTGTAAGTTAAAGTTTATGTTAGGGCTATTGCTTGGTTTTGTTTTACTGCTAGGGTTAGGGTTAGAGCTAGTTTTATGGTTAGTGTTAGGGTTGGGGCTAGTATTAAGGTTAGGCTTAGGCTTAGTGTTAGACTTAGAGTTAGGTTTATATTTGGGTTAGGACTAGATATAAAGATTAGGGAAGAGTTATGCGTAGGATCAGGGCTAGGGTTAGGGTTACAGAAAGGGATAGAGTTAGAACTAGGGGTAGGGCTAGTGTGAGAGTTAGAGTTTGTCTTAGGGCCAAGGTTCAGGTTAGGTTTATGGATAGGGTTAAATTAGGGTTAGAATTAGGCCTAGGTTAGTGTTCAGCTTAGGCCTAGAATTTGGGTTAGGGTTAGGGTTAACTTTAGGCTAAGGGATGGTGTTATAGCTATGTTTAATGATAGGGTGAGGGTTATAATTAGGGTTAAATTTATGTTTAGGGTTAGGGTTATGAATAAGGCTAGGTTTAGGGCTCAGAGGAGGGATAGGTTTTTTTTTAGGGTTAGGGCTAGTTTTAGGTCTAGGGCTAATATCAGGTCTACGGTTTTGTTTAATGATAATTTTAGTTTTAGTTTTATAGCTACCTGTAGTGTTAGGGTTAGGTTTGGGGTTAGGGTCAGGTTTAGAGCTAGGGGTATTTTGTAGGGTCAGGAACTGAATTAGGGTTTGGGAAAGGTTAAGGTTTAAATTTAGGTCTCAAATTAGCATTAGAGTTAGTGTTATGGTAATGATAGGTAATAAAAAAATTAGGGTTTGAGTTTGCTTTATGTTAATGGATAGGTTTAATATTAGGGATGGGGTTAGGTTTAGGCCTAGTGTTAGCATTAAGGTTAGGTTTATATTTATGACAATGGATAGGGTTAGAGCTAGGGTTAGGGCTAGGATTATGGTTATGTTTAGGGCTATGGTTAGCGTTAGGATTAGGTTTAAAACTCGAGTTATGGCTCAGATTAGGGGTAGGTATTGGGTTATGTGAGTGCTATGATAAGGGTTAAGGTCAGAGTCAGGGTCAGGGTTAGTTTTATTGTTATGGTTAGGTCTCAAATAAGGACTAGGGTTACTGATAGTGTTCGGTTTAAGGTGAGGGAGGTGTTTAGAGTTAGGGTGAGTGTTAGGATATGAGTCAGGGTCAGGGTTAGTTTTAAGGTTAGGGTTATGACTCGAATTAGGGCTAGGGTTACATTTAGGGTTTTTTCTTTAACTTTAGGGAGGTGTTTAGAGGTAGAGTGGGTGCTAGGATATGAGTCAGGTTCAGGGTACGTTTTAAGGTTACAGCTAGGACACAAAAAAGGGCTAGGTTAGGTCTAGGTGTAGTGTTAGGGTTTGGTTTATGTTAAGTTTTAGGGTTAGGGTATTGCTCAGTTTTGTTTTAGTCCTAGGTTTAGGGGTAGCACTAGTTATATAATTACCATGAGGGTTAGGGCAAGTGTTAGTGTTAGGCTTAGGCTTAAGTTTAGGTTTAGATTTGGAGTTAGCATTAGATCAAGGATAGGGCTAGGTCTAAGGATAGGGAAGAGTTAGGGCTAGGGTAAAAGTTATGGTAATAAATGTTTAGGAATAGGAATAGGTCTAGGATGAGAGTTAGATTTAATCTTAGGGGTAGGGTTATAATTAGTTTTAGGGATAGGTCTAAATTAGGGCTAGGATTAGGCCTAGCATGAGGACTAGGGTTATGGTTATTGTTAGGGTAAGGGATGTTGTTATTGTTAGTTTTAGGGTTAGGGTCAGGGTTAGAATTAGAGTTAGGACTAGGGTTAGGTTTAGGGTATGATTAAGTCTAGGTTTAAGGCTAGGATGAGGGCAAGGGCTTGTTGTAGGTTTAGGTCTAGTATTAGGGCTAGGAATAAGGTCAGGTCTAGTGTTTTACTTAGGAGTAGATTTAGGTTTAAGTTTGTGTCCAGGTCTAATGTAAGTGTTAGGCTTAGGGTAAGCCTCAGGTTAAGACCTAGGTGTATTTTTAGGGTCGGTGTCATTTTTAAGTTTTGTTTTAGGTTAAGGTTTAGGAATAGGGCTCAAATGAGCTTTAGGGTTAGGGTTAGGGTAATGGATAGGTTTCAGGATACAAATAAGGTTAGGGTTAGGCCTAGAGTTAACATTAGGATTAGAATTATCATATGGGTAATATATAGGGTTAGAGCTAAGGTTAGGGCTAAATTTATGGTTAAGACTAGGGCTAGATTTAGGGTTAGGGATTGGATTAAGTCTAGTAACCCTACCTTAGTGTAGGGTTAGGTTTAGGTTTAGAGTAAGGGTTAGGTTTTGAGCTAAGATTAGTCCTATGTTGAGGGTTAGATTTATTGTTAGGTCTAGGTTCAGGGTTATGTTTATGGTCACGGTTAGGTTTAGGGTTAGGTCTAGGGTTTTCGTTAGGTTTAGGGTTAGATTTAGAGTAATAGATTGGGTTAGATGTAAGGTTAGCTTTAGGGTTAAGTTTAGATTTAGGGTTAAGTTTAGTTTTAGGGCTGGGTTTACTGTTGGGTTTAGGGTAAGTGTTAGAGTTTGAGTTAGGGTTAGGGCTAAAGCAAGGTTTAGGTTTAGGGTTAAGTCTAGGGTTAGATTTATGTTTTGTGTTAGGATTTCAGTTAGGATTATGACTAAGGTTATCATTACATTTAGGGTTAGAGTTAGGGTAATGGCTAGGGTTAGAGCTAGGGTTAGTGGTAGGGTTAAGGTTAGGATTAGAGCTAGGGTTGGGGTTATGGGTCGGTATAGGGCTAGGTTTATGTTTAGGCTAAGGGTTAGTCTTTGAGCTAGGATAAGGACTAAGGTGAGGGTTAGGTTTAGGGTTAGAGTAAGAGCTAGGGTTAGGGTGAGGGTTATGCTTAGGGTAGGTTTAGGCCTCGGACTAGTGCTAGGTTTTGTGTTAGGTTTAGGCCTAGGGTTAGTGCTATGGGTAATGTAAGATCTAGGGTACTAATTATAGCTAGTTATAGGGTAAGCGTTATGGCTAGGTCTAGTGTTAAGTTTAGATTTTGGTTTATTGTCAGGTTTAGAGCTAGGTTTAGTGTTAGTGTCAGGGTCAATGTTCAGATTAGATTTAAGGTTAGGGTGAGAGCCAGAATTAGAACAAGGGTAGGTATAGGGGTAGGGTTAGTGTTTGGATTAGGTTAAGGGTTATTGTTAGGGATAGGGCTCAATTTTTGTTTAGGTCTAGGGCTAGAGTTATGACTTGATTTAGGATTAGGCTTAGGTTTAGGGCTAGGGATAGTGTTAGGTTTAGGTATAAGGTTACTGGTAGGGCTACTTTCAGGGTTCGGCTTAGGATTAGGGTCTGGTTTAGACCTATAATTAGTGTCAGTGTCAGAATAAGGGTGAAGTCTAGAGTTAGATTTTGGGTTATGGTTAGAGCTAGAATGAGGGCTAGAGTTAGGATTAGTAATAGGGTTATTGTTTGGTTTAGGCTAAGAATTAGGATTAGGTCTAGGGTTAGCATTATGGATAAGGTTTGGCTTAAGATAAAGGATGGGGTTAGAGCTAGGGTTAGGGTTATGTTTAGGGTTATGTTTATGGCTAGGATTAGGGTTAGGGTTAGGGTTAAATCTAGTGTTAGGGCTTGGATTAGTGCAATTATTGTGTTAGGGTTAGGGCCAAGGTTAGGGCTATGGCCAATGTAAGAACTAGTGTTACAATAAGGGTTAGTTTTAGGGTTAATGTTTGGGTTAAGAATTGTGTTATCATTAGCTTAGGGTTAGGGTGGTATTTAGAGCTAAAGTTAGTGTTTGGGTAAGAGTCAGGTTCAAGGTTAGTTTTAGGCCTAGGACTCGAATTAGAGCTAGAGTTATGGCTAGTTATAGGGGTAGGGATTGGTATAGCATAAGGTTTAGGGTAAGAGCAATGCCTTTGTTTTGTTTTAGGGCTAGGGCTAGCATTAGGGCTAGTTTTAGGATCAGCAATAGTGTTAGGGCTAGTGTTATGGTGAATTTTAGGTATAAGGTTAGGGTTAGATTTATAGTTATGTTTAGATCTAGGGTTAGGGCTATGGCTACGTTTACGGCTAAGGTTAGGTCTAGTGTGAGGGTTACAGTAACGGATAGGGTTATAAATAGAAATAAGGGTAGGGTAAGAGTTAGTTTTAGGGGTAGGGTTAGGGGTAGGTTTAGGATTAGGGCTAAATTAGGGCTAGGACTAGCGTTTTGGGTCTGTGTTAGGGTAAGGTCTATGGTTAGGGCAAGGGTTAAGGTTAGAGTTAGTGTTAGGTTTAGAGTTAGTTTTAGGGGAAGTGATCAGGTTATATCTAGGTTTATGGCTAGGACGACCTTTAAAATTCAGGATAGGGCTAGTTTAAGGGTGAGAGTTAGGATTAAGGCTAGGTTTAGGGCTAGGATGAGGGCTAGGATTTGTGTTAGGGTTTGGGCTAGGATTAGGGTTAGGGCTAATTTCAGGTCTAGGGTTACAGTTAGGGATAGTGTTAGGGTTAGGTTTATGTCCAAGTCTAGTGTAAGGGTTAGGTTTAATTTAGGGGTAAGGTTTAGAGCTAGGTATATTATTAAGTTTAGAGTCAGGTTAGGGTTCGGTTTTAGGTTAAGATTTAGGTTTAGTTCTCGAATTAGCATTAGGGTTAAGAACTGGCTTTACAATTACGGCTAGTTTTATGGTTAGGGTTAGGGTGAGGTTTCGGGTTAGAGTAATGGATATGGTTAAGTTTAGGATTCAGGTTAGGTTTAGAGTAACATACAGGGTTCGTCTTAGGGATAGGGTTGGGGTTTGGCCTAAGGTTAGGATTTGGGTTAGGCTTATGCTTAGGATAATGGATAGGGTTAGTGCTAGTGTTTGGTCTTGGGGTAAGCTT